>NC_044369.1:31410592-31710592 GCF_007364275.1 Archocentrus centrarchus | reverse complement strand
TCCCCATAGATACTACAGTACTTCACATCATCCTTGTTCTTGAAAATCAGCACCAGTACACTTCTTCCTCATTGCTCAGGTATCCTGTTCTCCTAGACATCTCCACGCCTCCACAGGTATATCATCTGGACCAACCGTCTTTCCACTCTTCATGGCCGCTGTCATTACCTCCTTATTAATCCTCTGCAGTTCATGATTTTACTAACTGTCCTCCATCTGTCCTCTCTCTATCATTTTCTAAATTCATCAGCTCCTGAAGGTACTCATTCCATCTTCTAAACATTCTTCACAGTTGCACCTTTTCAAATAAAATAAAACTCAGTGTTGCTAATTCTCAAACCTCATTAGGTTAATGATGAGATGAAACTGTATTTGTATTAAAAACTATTTTGGCTGTCTTGAAAAACTGTTGTTGACTTAAGCACTGTTCTACCTGTAAGACCAGTCAGTTAATAACCGCTTTGCTTTGTCAGTGTCCCAGACTGTTAAGTGCTCTGATCAGGGCATGGCCCCACAGCATCACTTTCTGTGTCAGTTCTTCGCACCCTCAAGTCAAGTGCCTATAAAAGCTAATGGTTTGTAAGACTTCAGCTTATCCCCATTATGGCCATGTGGCGTGGGCTGATAGAGGGAAGCCTTCCATTTAGACTTAATGCCAGATAATTAGGTAAACTACTGAGCCTGCACAAGTTTAAGCCATCCTCTCTGCTGTTGTCACAGAGCACACAGATGAGAGAAATGAGTCATCTGCTTTTATACAATGCTTGTCTGCTTTTTGGCGATCAGCATGAGGTTCACACCAGATTGTATTCAGCACTTTACTCCGGTTCTAGTAATCAATCCCTGCAGGTTTATCCCAGGTTAGTGTTAGGTCCCATCTGCAAACACATTACTGTTGGTGCTAAGGGAACGCAATCTAAGCACCTTTCCAGAGCTCAGTGATGTAAAGTCATTCTTACAAGATTTACACTGTATCAGAGGCTTGCAGATATAAGGAATGAGAAGCACTATATGTTTTTAATGGCCTCACTGTTTACTGATTCTTTTGCTGCCTTTGTTGGGGGGAAACAAGAACATGAATTACCCTTGGTATCTATTGTGTTAGCACTGCAGCAGATTTCAAAGGTCCTGCACTCACTGCCAGACACCCCAGAGAGCAACAGCAACAATCTGCTTTTCTAAGGAGTGCTGGGGAAACTACTTTGACTACTAGTGGTTTCACACTGTCATTGCAGATGTCATATTTAAATTTCACTGTTCAAATATCATGGTTGGAGAAATAATGATAATGAGGTTATATAATTTTCTATAGAAAATTTGAACAAAAATCCCCCAATCGGCAAATGAATTAAATTCAAAATACAAGTACATGATGGTGAAGAGACAGGCTCTATGCATAACCATACAAAGGCACACAAGTGTACAGTTATTCAGGACATAACAATTGTAAATTGCTGACTCCATATCAGCATTTTTTTTTTTTGTCACAGTTAGCACATCATAATAAAACGACACCCTGACATCACACTGTCAGATGAACTATACCAAAGCTACCTCATGAAGAAGTTTGCTGAAGCTACACTGGAAAAGTAGTTCAAACTTAATTGTAAAAATATCAAATTGACAGACTGTAATTGTGGTATAAATCATAGCAAATATAATACAACAAAAATAAATATAATAAAGGTGCCTTTTTTCCTTTTAGTCTGAGTGTATTTCAGACTTAAAAGAAAAAAAACATAAAATAAAAATACCCTGTGATTTATGGAATGTCAGGTTTGGTTGTTCATAATGTCCATCATTCAGATAGCTGCCTTCCAGAACGTAGTCCAGGTGGGAGCACTGCAACAAGCAGCTGAACTGTAAAGCAGAATGAGCGATAGAGCCCAGAGGACATATTCGTACTATCCTCAGCTCACTTGTTGATGGAGTGAAGAAGGCAAAAAATGCCTTTGTTGGAATTTTTAACAGGTCAGGAGGTACAAGGAAGCAGAAAAAAGTCATTTGAACCTACAGAGAGAGCCTTTCACTCTCTTTTTTTTTATTAAATGCATTTTAATACTAAAGAGCAACATGCTCAACCTCAACCTACAATTTGTTAAATGACTGTATCGACTGCTCACATTCACTTATCTTTTTTTCCTGTCTTAAAAAAAAAAAATTACCATTATTGTTTTCTTTGCCACAAAAACAAAACACTGAGGGAACTATTTCAGTATCTTGACCAAGGACACTTTAGCATACAGACAAGAAAAGATAAGCACAAAACCACTAATGCTTTATTAATGGGCCATACAAACCTTTCGTGAACATTTCAAACAAATCCCAGAGCTTCATTCACATTTTAACTGAATAATCGGCCTGAAAGTAATCAAACTGACTTACACTCATTGTAGAAACTGAAACCACTGAAACATACTAAACACAAATTCTTAAGAAGCATTTTATTACTTTAATATTAATGTATGTGTATGTTTGCAGGGTACAATGTGGAAGTTAACCCTGTGCATCCACAGTCTGCAGATGTTCATTTTCACCTATGCTGATTACATGCACTTATGTAAATGGTAAAGCACTTCTTTTTACATCTAAGTGCTTTCTATCTAACATTCGTGAACACACTCACACTGGAGCAACTCGGGGTTCAATATCATGCCCAAGGATACTTTGGTACGCAGACCGGAGTAGCAGGGAATTGAACCATCAACCTTTTGCTTACTTGATGACCCGCTCTGCCTCCTAAGCCACAGCTACTTGTCTTGCCACTGTATAGATGCTTAGACAAAGTGTAAGCATCTATACAGTGCTGTATGAATGCATGGCTAAAATGCAGAGCTATATAAAAATTCTTAATTTCATTTTTTGGACTGAGTTGTTAAACTACAATTAAAGGTTTGGTTTTTGTTGGAACACTCTGCCTTCTGTGTCCTGTGTTTGGGTCCTCACCTTTACGCTCCATACACCTGCTGTGACAGTGGCAGATGAAATGTGGCTGAGCGACCAGTCTGCTGCATCCACGGCTACTGATAAACAGCAACGCTGCTGGAGGAAAAAGTGCTGAGCGAACTAGGGATCTATTTTCAGTTAGTATCAGCAGCTGCCTGCCTGCAGGAGCACATCTTTATGTGTGCCCTGCACCATATGTGATTACTCTGCTGTTACAACCAGCACAGCCACCTAATGAAGGAATGCATAAAGGGAGCAACACAGAATGGAAGGAGGGAGTAAATACTGGAGGAGGACAGAACTAGCACAGAGGAAACCTAGCTGTTAAATGGAGAACAGGAGGAGAGGGAAGCTATGCTGAGTGCTTCCTTGTCAGTGGTGCTGAACAGCTGAAATGTTTCAAAAGTCATGATAGGTGTACAACTTAAGACAAAGACAGAAATTCATTGGTGTGACAGATTTTAGGCTAACAACCCTGCCCTGCATCTGAAGTGGATAGATGATACTATTACAGGGCAGAAAATGATAGGCAGTGGTCAATCACACATACACGTACAATTTAAATTTATATGGCATATTTAGGGAGCCTACCAAATATCCTTTCATAAACAAACTGAGCAAAACTACACCAACCCTCTCTCGCCCTGCCCTCACCCAGCACTTACATTGGCCTTTTGCCCATATAGAGGGCTAATTTATGCAAATGTGCTCCAGTGAATTCTTGCATGTCATGCATGCTAATGAGGACATGGCATAGCATTACAATGAGCGCTTCCCCTGCACAGGAGAAAAAACACTCCATCTCTATTGGACACGGCAGCTTTATAAGGGGATCTGCTGAGTAGCCCAACATTAACCTTTTGTGTGCTCAAATAAACAATAAGGAGCTCTAATAGAAATCAAACAGGCCCTTTAGTTTATAGTGTCATGCTGCTGCTGATGGTGAAGTTGTTATGCTGGTTGAGAGGACACAAAATGTGAAGGGAAACTGGAGTGCTACCGTACAGGAAAACTGGGGGTGGGGGTGTTATATTTTGCACAGACAGTAAGTTGCATATCAGACACAGGACATGTGGTATGCACTAGAAATGCATTAATGAGGACTGATGACTCACATGTTTTGAGTTATGGACTTTCAAGTTTTGTTTTTCGTTGATTATTTTCTGCTTGATTATTTATTGGTATATGGTGTTCTGAATTTTGGTTTTTAGTAGATATTTCCTGGTTGATTTTCTGCAGATGTCCGCAGGTATCAACCAGTGAATGAGTTTTCAAAAATTAGGTGCTGACAGTTGTGCACATAATGAGCACTTATTGAGTTTGTGATCAGTTCGTAGTCCTCAGCAGTGAGGCTGAAGATTGTGGATAATGCAGGTTTCCAAAAAATGGTGAAAATAACTGGGGTGTGGCCTTTTTAATAGCCATCTGTGATGGTTTTTGGTGTGGACGAGCAATGGGTGCGATGTTTACTCCGCTATATCTGCCGTTAGTACGTCCCATCAACGCAGATATCTGTTGCCATCTGCAATGGACGTGTTCAGCACATTGACTCTCCGCAACTGTCCACCATCGGCACTCACACGTCTACCACATCTCTGCAGAATTTTCGGCAATATGCACATATTCTGCACGTGTCACACGCCATCAGGCCATGCATGCTTTGTGCACGCTATCGATTATTTACATTTCCCATCCGTTACGAATTTCTGCAGATTGCTTTGAGTAGCTTGTCTGCAGGATTTTTTTCATCAATGTGACAGGGGTCTTAGTCTTCTTTTTTGGGGGGAGGGGGACATTTTTGTGAAGATTGACAGGAAAGCAGGGAGAGAGAGGAAGACATGCAGTAAAGAGCCACGGATCACATTCGAATCCAGGTCAGCTGCATTTCATATGGTCACCAGCTGAGCCTGATTCTACCAGAGGTTTCTTCCTGTGAAAAGGGAGTTTTTCCTTCTCATTGTCGCCAAGAGTGTCCAAACTTTTGACTGGTAGTGTAAGCACTGGATTTGCAAGGTTCAAGATCATTTTTAAAGAGCCATTGTCACGTGTGACTGTGTGGCAAGCAGGGTTGGACCCAAATGCAGGATGCGTGAAACTGAGCTAAATTCAAACAGGTTTATTGCTGGAGGGTCACAAGATACAAAAAACCAACAACAAAATCACAACCAAGGCTGTACTAAATCAAATTAACACGCCTGGGAGAAAAAAAAAAGGGGGGGGGGGGCACTAAGCAGAGGAACACACAGCTAGGGGAGCACAGACAACAACGCAACAAAGAACTAAACAACACTGAGACCTTAAATACACACACAAATACACACCAGGGAAAGAGAGACAGCTGGGGAGGACGAGGCATCGGTGAACAAAATGACACTAAAGACACGAAGGAAGTAAAACTAAACACAAAGCACACAGGACAAAGAACTGCCAAAATAAAACAGGAAGTGAACATGATAAGACGGAACTCTAAACACAACACTCAGGAAAACAGGAAATGAAGCTAAACACAAAACATGGTACAAGGGGCTAAGACACAAGAAGACAGACACACTGAGGAAAACAGAGACACTGGAAGAGAAGAACAAAAGGAAATGAGAATGAAATACAACTAATAACAGGACACTGAAACAATAACAAACTGAGGATCTAAACTGTAAGGAATCTGAGGAAACACAACTAGAAATACAACAAAAACAGAACCTCACAGAAAACACAAAAACACTGGGCCAACAGCCCAGGACCATGACAGCCATTTACAATGTGCTGAATACTGATATTTATACATTTAAAAGAAAGTGTGGTGAGAGTGTACTGTACAAACAGGGGAAGCAATCAAAGTCAAAGATAATTATGGTGGTTAAAAAGTTGTGTAATCGCCAGGTAAAGCTAGTGTGTCACAAAGCTGTCGTAACAGTTGCGGCAGTTGTGGCATAAATTGTTGGTGACACAGGTATGCATGATAGCATGGTTTTACTCATTAAAAATGTTAATATATAGTCAACAAATATGATGCACCTGGTTTGGTGCAAATTTAAATTTGAGTAAAGAATGAATAGAAATCCTGAGCAGAGTATCTCTGTAATACTGAGACAACTGGTAGCATGGTAAGGAAAGTGTCATCTTCAGTGGCAACAGAAGCTCAGACATTCCTGCTGCTGAGCTGTGGGGAAGTATACCTCCCCCGACACTGGATTAAATCAGATAGTGTAATCTGCTGCCAATACAGCTTACAGTGCAGGCCAGACACTGGGAGGACATGACCTCACCTCTACTCTGTTAAAGACACAGCAAGATTGTGTTTGGAATGTTTGTGTCTACACAAATAGATGATCAACTAAGTGTGAATAAAATGCCAGGAAGAATACAGTCAGAGGTGTGGCCATAATTTGGTTTATTCACCATGTTTCCATAGAATATTTGCTCAGTCCAAAATGATGAAATGCCTGCTTTTCAAGGTTAAATGCAAAGACCATAAACATGGGGATCATACCACCGACTGCATGCTGGCTGCTCCTCTATACTGCCTGGCACTCTCATAGAAAGGCATTCCTGTTAGTCTACTGGATGAGAGGTGTCCTAGTGTTGGCAGAGAAAGAGAGGCCCCCTGCTGTGCTGAGGGGGTTGGGTATAAGGTCTGATTTAGGCTTCTGTGCTGAATCTTTATAGAGCCCTATGTAAGTGGTTGCCATCATTGCTGGCATTAATGCTTGTGTGAGGTGCATTATGTGTTCATTACCGTGCAGTCGTGTCCTGGTGTTTTACATGCAGTGTCATAGAAACAAATAAAATGCTGGGACTTTTCCCCTTGTGTGTCCTTGCTTTTTGTTGTGGTCATTTGTTTTTGTTTTTTTTTTGGGGGGGGGGGGGGGCAAACCTATTTGTCCTTTAGTTTTTAATGCTATGATTATTATTCCTTATATTGAAACAGTGATTCTGATCTGTCACTGATGAATTCAAAAACTGCAGCAAAAATGTAGCCCGAAATGCACAGCAGGGATCGACGGTGTTCAGCAGACCCCCCCACAATCATGGGCTGCATCGATCCGACGTGTAGTAACAGTTCTCGGGAAGTGCACGTCAGGTTACGCCATAGGTTATGGTGTAGATTTTGCACTGAAGCATAAATCCCCAGAAAGTGTGATAACTACTCCCACTATAGCTCATTTCTCCAAAGCCACCTCTTCATCTCCTAACCCCCATCTTTAAGGAAGGCAGCAGTCTATCGCTGGCTCCTGACTACCACCATCTGTTTAACAGGCTGCATGTGTGATTGTTCAGGGCTAGCACTTGGTATAGGGCCAGACTGTGTGAGGCCCTTTCAGATTAATTGTGCAGGTAGAGCCCCTGATCAAGCTGAGTTGGTGGATGGACTCCATTCATGAACATGTGCCCATCTCTGGACTCCCTCAATTCTTTCTCTGCAGCAACACTTTTTGCCTGGCAAGCAGTGAGCCTGCTGTGCTTAAAATCTAATTAAGTTGTAAAGCTCAGAGAGACTTTTGAGACAATTGAAGAATTTTTTAGTGAAGGCAGGGAAAGGCCATAGTCTTGGCTGCAAGAAGTCAAATCACAATGGAGTTTATTGCCATTCTGACACAATCACAAATGTTTGGTAACATTCCTTCAACTTTGCACTACATCTGTCTTTGCTTTCAGATTAGGATGGTCAGTTATTCACATTGCTGCAAGTCTTTTACGGTGAATGGAAGTAATGTTGCAGGGTCATCTTAAAGAAAGCTGTTTTTATGCGGTGAGACATGTAACAACAAAAAAGTAGTGTCATTTTTCTAGTCACCATCATCACGGGACATAATTATAATGCCACTGTCATGGTTAGCTGTGGCAGGCAGGCAAAGGTTGGACCCCAAATTCAGGACTCCAAAGGCAAACTGAACTCAAATGTGGTTTATTAAGAAGGATGACAAATAATACAAACAAAGTGGGCAGGATAGGTGCCAGAACTAAAACTAAGGGAAACATGAAACAGGGTGACACACAGCAGGGATTATTGATGACAACACGACAAAGATCAGACACAGACTGAGGACTTAAATACACACATAAGGTAATTGGGGAACAGGCAACAGGTGAGGGGCACAGCTGAATGTAATAGTCAAACAAGATATGGGGAAGCAAACGCAAAGAACAAAGACTATCAAAGTAAAACAGGAAACAAACAGACACAGGACAGAGATGCTGACTAGTCACAACACTGGGAATAAAACTCAATACAAAAACACAGAAGGCCAGAGACATGACAAAAGGACAACACAGACACAAGAACACAGACGCAGAGGAAACGGGGACGAAGGGAACTAGGAAATCAAAATGTAAACAATAACTAATAACAAGACAGGAAACTAAGATGAATGATCAAAACCAAAACAAACTAAGAACGTAACAGAACTCAGTGAAGGCAGAACCCACAAGAGTAAAACACCAAACACTGGGCACACGGTTCAGGACCACGACAGCCATGTTTTCAGATAATCAATGTTATGATACAGTCACATTAAGGAGACTGCTATTGCAACAGAATCCACATATCAGATGCAGCTCTCTGAGCCACAGACTGAACCAGATCTAAACGGGGCAAATGTACAATGACTCAATTATGTGCACAGTGTTATCACAGGTTTCACACACGTTTCTTTCTGAAAACAGTGTGGCAGCTCCGATAAATGAGAGAAGGCTGAAGAAGAATCAACACGTTTATGATATAAAGGTGAACTCTTCTGCGTGGTCCTGAGAGCTGAGACTTGGGTGGAGAAAAAGATATATCCACAGAGTTGTCTTATAAACTATTCCTGCATATAAAACTACACAACAGATGCCTCAAGGTGTGTGTAACAGCTGACATGTATGATATGCAGAACACAAAACTTTATTTACTGTCACATCCTGAGCCCTCTGTGTGTTAATGAAGATACTATTACTGTGTCACATGTGTAAATGCTTGCATCTCTGGGCTTTTCTCAAGTGTGAGAAACTGAACTGGAGTTAGGCATCTACTGTCTGCAGTTATAAAACCTTGTTATGAGGGTGTCTCTGACGAGATGTAGGCGCACAGTTTGTTGGCTTTGAAACTGATGGTGCAGCTGCTGTGATGGGCCAATAGAGGAGCAGCCACACTCCTGAGTGAAAAGATCAACCCTAACCTGACTGCCATTTACTGTGCCATTCACAGAAATCACAACTTGCAGTCCATGATGCTGTAAAACACTTTACAGAGCTGAGTCACTGTCACATATTTATAAACTCTCAAACGCTGAAAGTCTGCTGTTGATCTCAGTAAGATCACAGTGATTTACAGATGGGGTGATGCGCTGCAATGACACTCTGCAGGAAAGCAGAAAAAAGTCACCAAACCACACTTTCTTAGGAATCTACTGTAATATTCATTCTTTCTTTAAACTGACAGCATTTTGACATGATTACATACTAAATGTTGAAGATAAATGGCCAAACAAATTCTAAGTAAATGGAAGATTTAATTCAGATATGTTAAACTGTCTGTATTGTTATTTTTGATTGAGACTGTCTGAATAAGAAAGAGTGAGACTGTGAATATAAGCATATCAGTTTAACTGACCCTAATATACTGTAATATTCAGACATTAGTCTAACACACTAACCCAGTTCCATTAATAGCTTCATGAAGTGTCTTTTAAAGGAAGAGAAAGAAAGAAAGAAAGAAAGAAAGAAAGAAAGAAAGAAAGAAAGAAAGAAAGAAAGAAAGAAAGAAAGAAAGAGACATATGTTTAGAGTATTGATCTCTGTGTAGAAATGTGACTGAAAACCCGGAACACTGGAACCCACTCTGTTCACTGTAAAAAGGAAAAAAGTATTCTTGCATGCATCCTGCATCAGGATTCTTCCTTTTCCTCCCTCCTATGCTCCAAGTTCAGCTTACTTCTGCTCTGTTTGAGTAAAATACCGATATTATTGCAGAGCAGGAATATGTGGGGCTCAGAGCGAGGACCGAGCAAAGGGTGACAGGACAGAACTGAGTTCACAGCTTTAAGCCATCCACATCCAGCCATGCCAATTATGCACTAGTTCTGATCACAACTCTCCTTCTTATTCCAAATAAACAAACACCCTTGGTGGCAAAATATGATAAGCTTTTTTGGTGTTAAATTTTGCACAATTTACAGTAAATTGCCTGCCACAAACACAAAAGTAACTCAGGTTTGTATGTTTCATTATTTGATGAAGCAGATGAGCAGCACTCATTGATTAGAACATGTTGGCAATCTGTCTGCATTTATAAATTAGATTGCAATTTAATTGCAAGCCAATTTATTTGAGAATGATTGGAGTCAGTCTAAGTCGGACTGAGATAGGTTGCCTCCCGTCAGGTGACCTGTGCAATCACTTTGCAAAGAAAATTGGTCACTGCAACTACTTGCAATTGGTCCCAGACAGCAAAATTTAGTGCAATCTCTCAACAGCTGGTTTTTCCTGGCTGCAAGGAGGTTGCCATCATATTTTTACTCTAATGTGACTGTGTGGATGATTGTGGCATAACCGGTTCTTTTCCTGTTTGCATGTTTGTATTGTTTGTTTTTTTCACTCTCCTTTTACTTTCACTTTGACTTGCTGGTTAGATTTAAGTATTAAAAATGATTTGTTTAGGATTAGGAGTAGATTGTAGTTTAGGTTAAAAAACAGGGTGCAATAATTCATGAGTACATTCATGCTTCCCAAAACACTGGCCCTATAATTGAATCACAGGATTAGTGTACCATAACCTCAATTGTCTAGACTTGAATATGGCATCCGTGCTGGGACACAAGTCTTCAGGATTTGGCTTGTCCTCAGCTTTGGCACCCAAATCATCTAACTGGTTAACTTGGAGGGACAGCAAATGCAAATATCTAACCCTAACCACTACGTGACACATCCTTATCATGAGGACAAATTTAGCTTTTGCTGCCCAGAATACATTTAAATCACCCTGTACTACTACAATATTTTTTAATGGCTAAGTTGTTAATAATACAGTTCTCTGGAAATAGTTGAACTGACTGGACCTGTGCAAGCCCATGGTCATATAGATGATCACTTCTATAGCTGAAGGAATACTTGACTGCATACACCTGAAGGTCAGCTGAATGTTGCTAATGTAGAGCACATACACACTATATTGCTAAAAGTATTTGCATGCCTGCTTTCACAGACATAAGAACTTGAGGTGACTGCTGTAGCTCAGGAGGTAGGAGGTCACCTACTGATCGGAAGGTCAGAGGTTTGATTCCTGGCTACTCCAGGCTGCATGCCAATGTATCCTTTGGCAAGATACTTAACCCCAAGTTGCTCTCCGACGCAAGCATTGGAGTGTGAATGTTAGATAATAAAAAAGCACTTAGCTTAGTTAATCATGGTATGAATGTATGAATGGGTGTGAATGGGGTAAATATAAACATGTTCTATAAGCGCTTTGAGTGCCCAGACAGAGTAGAAAAGCGCTATATAAGAACTAGTCCATTTACCATTTGGTGCTGTATAAATGAAACTGAATTGAATTGAGTGACATCCCATTCTTAATCCATAGGGTTTAATATGATGTTCGCTTCAACTCTTCTGGAAAGATTTTACACAAGGTTTAGGAGTGTTTATGGGAATTTTTGAACATTCTTCCGTAAGCGCATTTGTGAGGTCAGACACTGATGTTGGACAAGGAGGCCTGGTTTGCACTCTAATTCCTCCCAAAGGTGTTCTGTTGGGTTGAGGTCAGGACTCCATGCAGGCCAGGCAAGATTTTCCACACCACCCTCACTCATCCATGTCTTTATGAACCTCACTTTGTGCACTGGTGCGCAGTCATGCTGGAACAGGAAGGGGCCATCCCCAAACTGGCACATCACTGGAATACCATGTGTCCATGATGTGAGAACTCTCCACTGTTAGAGAGATATACAATCTGATAAACAGGGCCAAAGAATGCTATTCAGAGCAGTCACCTTAAATAGATCAACAAATTGGAAAAAAAAAAAAAGCCTGACAAGGAACTTGTTGATTTTTCTATTCTATCTGATTTTGATTACAAATTTATGTCTTATATTAAAATATGCTATAGGTACATATGCAGATGGTTACAATAAAGAAAAAAAAAACCCTGAAACCATACAGTGAGGGGATCTGATGGCACTGTTGTGTTGTGGGGGAAATTCTGCTAGCATGGTTTGGGTCCACTTGACCCCTTAGAGGAAAGGGTCATTGCAAATATAACATTTTTCTGATCACCTTTATTATCTAACATTCTTTAATATCCATATCCTGATGTGAGTGGCATTTTTACTTACCACATAAGACTGATGAACACAATGATGTGAATTATATGCTATGACCTTCCCAAAAGACCAACTAAGGAATAGTGTTTGGAAGAATGGTGATCTGTCCCTCCAATGAAGGTTCAGAGACTTACAGAATCATTACCAAGGAGCAGTGAAACTGTTCTAGAAGGGCAAAGGGAGTACAAATAGAATTAGGTGTAGGCCCAGTGGGACTCACTCTTTCTGCAGCCACTGAGCGATGTTACTTTCTACACTCTATGTCACACATGAAACATACAGCAACCCTTACATTATTCAAACATCCAGCCAGTGGATTACAGGGATGCTGATCTGAACATACAAAGCTGTTCCCTGCAGTCGTTCTTTGACTTAAGCAGGTAAAAAAAAGAGCTTATTTTACATAAGATGAAAATCTGATAGTGACTTCTTTTTCAATGAGTGCAGCAACAAAGTCATTTGGTGGGCATTACTTTATTAATGCAAGCCCCAGTGAGGAGCTGCGGCAAAAGTGGGATGTGCCCCAGTTTTCACAGCATCACATATATGTAGGAATATGAATGTGTGACACCGATACATCAGAGAGGTGCTTTCATCATGTGTTCAGCCGAAGAGCTCTCAAGCAGATCAGTTTAAAGCAAAGGCGTGAGAGCTGAGGTGAGGAAGAGTAAGACGTGTTGCTGAACCTGATGAGCAGAACCCAAGGTGGCATTAATCTCACCTCAAAGTGCTGCATGCCTCTAACATCAGCACTGGCAACAGCTGCCAGGTGCTAATTGGCTATCACAGCCTGTTCTCAATAATGCACTTTGTCACACCTTTCATTTAATCTTTATCCTTCAGCAAATGACAGATGGTAAATTTTGCTACTTGAACTAAGCACTCAAAGCACTTTTCACTACAAGCTTCATTCACCTAAATCACCCAATTCATACAAGCACTGTTTTCTGCACCTAAGTGCTTTGTCTCTGCTCTGTCCTAACAAGTGCTTGCTTTAAACAGCTTACATAAAAACAATATTATGTTTTGTGCTGTCATTAAAACCAGATACAACCTCTTAAACAATAATTTCAGTTTAGTTTAACCTGCTGGAACTGCATTAGTGATCTCCATATTCAATAGTTACTTCACATTCCACGTATGCTGCTTCTTTACATGTTCCTGTCATGGAGTCACGTTTGGCACAAAACTTGATGTTCGATTTCTGTTCTTGTTTATTTTATATTCTTCACTGTGTTTTCTAGTGTTTACCTCCCCCCCCCCGTGTCTCCCATGAGTCTCTCTCTGTAGCTCACCATGTATGTTTATGTGCATTTACTTCCTGTTTTATTTTCGGAGTGACTTTCTTTGTGCATCACTGGCTGTTTTGCTTCCTTTTGTAATTATCTGCATCACCCTCGTTGATTTCATCCAATCCATCCTATGCATGTATACGTACTAGTCACTCCTGCTGTCAGTTTATTCTCCAGTTTTTCATGTGATTGTCTTTATTTCTTGAGGTCCTTTATTCTTGCACCACCCTTCTGTTCTTTGTGCTTTCCAGCAGTTTTACATTTTTTTAATGAGTTTCACTTTCGTGCTGTCTGATAAATCATGACACAGTACGAGTCTATGAATAGCTTACTGTTTCTGTATGCTTGTGCTGTAGAGGTGGTAGCAAATGTTATACTGTTAAATGCAGACACATACACTTGCAGTACTTCATGCTGCAAATGAAAGAACTTGCACCTTCCTCTAATTGGTCCATTGGGGAATCTCCTATTGAATTTGTTGAATTCCCAGACTCAAGTGATTCAAAGTTTCCTGATCATGAAATGCTGCATTTTAATTGATAACTGTTGAGCCAAGTCACAAAGAAAAGCTCAGATCATGGTGGGTTCCCTGAGTCTTTCTTTTTCATTCACCTCTTTTTGCTCTGTTTATACCCCACTCTGCATTTAATCATTAATTATTATTAATCTCTGGCTCTCTTCCACAGCATGTCTTTTGTCCTGTCTCTCTCCCCTCAGCCCCAACCGGTCACAGCAGATGACTGCCCCTCCCTGCTGGTTCTGCTGGAGGTTTCTTCCTGTTAAAAGGGAGTTTTTCCTTCCCACTGTCATCAAGTGCTTTGCTCATAGGGGGTCATTTTGATTGTTCAGTTTTCTCTGTATTATTGTAGGGTCTTTAACTTACAACAGTGGTTCCCAAAGTGTGGGCGGCGGCCCAGGGGGACTGCAGTAGTAACAGAAATTCAGTTTGAAATTACTCACAAGTATACATAGTTATATATTTATCTAAATAATATATTTCTTTATTTAAAAAGTGAATTAAAACTGGTAATAGGAGGTGGTTAGTTTGTGATGTTGCTCATTAATCTGATGTAAATTTACAGCTCTTGTATTGAAGTTTGTGTCCCAGTGGTAAATGTGTCACATATTGGCATTAGCACTTTACATATGACTAGAGAGTATTAGCAATTTATAGCCAACAGCCTGTGTTTTTATGATTTTTAATCAAATTTTCAAGGTATTACATCACTTTCTCTTGTATTTTGATAAGAGTAAAGACAGTTTTTTTTTTTTTAGCAAGGAACATTTTACAAGCCAGCACTATCAGATGACCATGGGGAGTGTGGCCCTATGGGATTTTCTGGTTTTTAAGTGGGCCGCAGCACTCTTAACTTTGGGAACCACTGCCTTACAATATTAAGCACCTTGAGGTCTTGTTTGTTGTGATCGGGTGCTATAAAAATAAAATGGAACTGAACTGAATTTGAATTGAATCATCTGATCTTGATGGAAGCCCACATCAGCTGATGCCTCAGACACATCCAACTGTCAAATCTTGTATGACTTGACTTATCCCTGTTGGCTGCCTGTGGAGCAGAGGGCCATGTCAAATCTTGTATAGAGCGTGCTATTTAAATGCACATTTACACATCTGCAAGCCACTTTGCAACAACTTCCACACCAGTTCCATCTATTATACTGAATCTTATTTAATCACTGTCAAATCTATTTTCATTGATGCCTGGTGTGTTTGGTGTTGCTGCTGCTAGCCATGTCTCAGGCTTTCCATGTGTGTGGATGGGTGGGAAGGTCCCATTACAGATTCATGTTGTGCATAGTGGTGCTGACTGAAATAACAGAAACAGTCTAGTCACAGTACCTGGTTGGAAATGCCATTATAAACTGAAATAATTCTACATTTTTAATTATACTTTTTTAATACATTTTGATTTCCCAATTACTGCCTCTAAATGGGATTCACAGCATAAACACTACTACATACAGGACATTCATCCCTTCCTGGCATCATTCTTCACCACCGTTTTAATGTATACATGTTTGTTGCTGGCTGTACTTTTTCTTCTCACCTCCTATAGCAAATCTGTCTCATCACTCCCTCTGGTATGCTCTGTCTTCTTCGCTTGTGTTTTGTCATGAATGCCATTAAGATATTGCTTTTGCCAAAATATATTATTGCAAGTAAATGTGGCTCTATTGTGCAGGTATGTGTCATACTTGAATTACAACCATAGGAACTCATAACAATATTACTTATATAAGATTAATTTTTTCTGATTTTTATGTCATTAAAAACACGGGAGTTGCATTTTGGCTTGAGCTGTGAGTAGATAGAAGGCATAGTTCAAAGTGTGTGCAAGTGTGCAAAGCCTATTGAATACTGTTTTTGTATTTGTGCCAGCGGGGAGTTTCACTGTTGTATTGTCTAAAAATCAGCAGCATTTCCACCATTGCAAACAAAACCTGTCAGGGGAAACAACAAGATAGATGGACATACCGCTTCAGGAAGGCTAACGACCAAGCCATTCTCTGCCTGGCCCACAAGTGCCTGGAGGAAATACTCGCTGCAGGCAGCCAGCACGGCCCGATGCCCTCGGAATTCCTTGCCTTCCACCACGACAGTCACATCACACAGGATATCCTGCTTCCGCTGGTCGTTGAGGCAGAGGAGGATATTGGTACAATGAACTGTTGACTCATACACATACATGGGGGCTTCAGACTTCTCATCCACGGACATTCCGCTCACGCCCTGGAAATAGAAGCAAAATAGAGGGGGGGTCAGCTTATAGCAGAGCCCAGCATGCACATACCGCAGGGCTGACATCAGCCCCAGCGGTCTGCTGTAGCCAGCCTCATGACTGCTGCTTCATGTGCTCACTCCGAGTTGAACATTCAAAAGCCAGCAAACTGTTGTTGTGCATGCTTCAGAACAAAATATGCATATACACCTGAATTATACAGACATTCCCCATATTACTTCTTACTTCACATTAAAATGATATCCACTCAAAAACAGGGAAACAAAACCACATAGTTTATATCTAAAAGACATTTCATTTAATTAACCACTGAGGTCATCAGTGATGAAAAGTAATCTGGAGCTTCCTTTGTTGTCCACATACCAATATTTATCACCACACTGACTTGTCCTCGAGACACTACACTACACTGCACCAATTAAGCATGTGCCCTTCAGGTGGACTCCAAGTGATCAAAAATATACAGGAGCGAGTGGCAGTTTGTGGAAGGTGCCATGTTGTCCCACCATCCTGAATACACTTGAGATGCACATCAATCCATCATTCCGTCTAAAATGATTGTGGCTAGAGACCAGCCAGACACATAGTATGCCTTATAACTTATTTGTAATTTAAATATCCCAAATAGCTCCTTAAAACTATCTATGACCATCTAGCATTTGTATATGTACATTTTTATAATCTCTTTCTCATTGTATCTTTCTCCTCCTCCTCTTCATCTGCCTCCTCCAACATTGCTCTCTCCTTCCTCATTTCTTCCTCATCATCTTCCTCCTCACCTCAAGCCTCATCTCCTGAACTCAAGTCAGGGCTCTAACACACAAAAATGTGCATAAAATGCTTATTGATTCCCAATATTGTCACAATTAGTTATTGTCAGCAGATTAGACATGTGACCCTCCCGTTTCCCAAGAGCTGAAAGCAAGCCAACTAAATAACAACAGCTGGTTATAAGGTAACATTATGCCAGCTAATGTTAGGCTTGAGACAAAGATAAAGGCAGTTTCACTAACACCAGCTAACAGCAGCAAAAACAGCAGCGCTTACCGACAGAAAAGTTCAGAATATCCTCAACAACTCACCTCAGTATCGCTGTCAGTGGTCAGAAGTGAGCTTCACTGACTCATTTATTTTTATCAGACTCCTCCAGAATAAATAGATGTGGACACCAGTTGAGATAAATAGACTGATAGCCTACACTCACTACAGATGAATGGCAGCCAGAGTTGTTTGTCGTACAGTGGCCATCTTAGCTAGGATAATGTACTTGAATTGGGAGAGGTAAGAAAACTTCATATTTTACAAAAAATTATATGAATGCATATCTATTCTTACTGACCACACACTTTTGACTATAAGCCACATTTACCTGTACATTCACACAGTGCTATATAGAAACTGGGAAACACCAGCTAACCAAGTTTGCATGTCTTGGAATTTTGGGAGGAAAACCAACAGATAAGAGTCACAGATAAGATGTTAAATTCCACACAGTAAGACTCTTGCAGTTGAGATGATACCGTCAACTCAACCCAGCAAAAATGTACAATCTCAGGGTTAACCTATTATTGGGGCAGGCCTGCTGTCCCCCACTCCATCCATCCATTCATTTTCTTCCACTTATCCTTTCAGGTTTTGCAGGGGTGGGGGGTGGGGAGCCTATCCCAGCTGTCATAGGGCAAGAGGCAGGGTACATCCTATACAGGTCACAAGACTGTCACAGGGCTAACACTGAGGGACACACAACCATTCACACCTATGGGAAATTTAGAATCACCAATTAACCCAACCCCACTAGCTGCATGTCTTTGGACTGTGGGAGAAAACCCACACAGACATGGGGAGAACATGCAAACTCCACACAGAAAGACCCTGACTAAGGTGGATTGGAACCAGGATCTTCTTGCTTTGAGGCCACAGTGTCAACCACCACACCACTGAGCTGCCCGTCCCCCATTCCAGTGATCTCATATTCCACTACTGCTGTTGCTCCTGTTAAAAAAGGCATTTCTTTAAGATATTCACACCTTTACAGATTTTTGTAAGCAAAGTTTCAAACACATATACTTTTTATTACCCCTGGTTTCAGTCTTTATTGCTAAGATTGGGTGACTACATACTGACTCCAACTTTGTATTGAACATATAGACATGAGCTTCAAAGTGATTTTGCTATCTTAAACACACACTAACACAAGGCCACACAGTAAGACAGGATCCACTGTCTTGTGTCTGACCCTTACAATTTTAGTTGCCTTTAATCAAGCTACCACTAATGTAGTCACAAAGACTGCCTGGAGACAAAGTGGACAGGACAGTCATCCACTGAGCCTACTTGGTAATCCATGTTTGGATTTACAGGAACACTTGTAAGGGTAGCTTAGGGACAAAGGTGGGATACTGTTGCCTCTGAACAAGAACCTACTGCAATTACATGCTTAGGTGTGTAAAAGTAAGTAACATCAAATGGACAACACATTCATGGTTTGTTGCCTGGCTGTTATGACAGTAAGTCAGTATAATTCCACACTCAGACCCCAAGAAGCTCAGCTCTGGGAACATGTTCCCCTGTGGAACAGTTTTCCTGTCAAATGTTCCACTCTGCTCACCCTGCTCAGTGATGACAGGTGTAGAGCTATCTTGCCTCTCTCTCTCTCTCTCTCTCTCTCTCTCACACACACACACACACACACACACACACACACACACACACACACACACACACACACACACACACACACACACACACACACACACACACACACACCATGTGGGGTCTTGCTATATAAGAGTTTGCAATATGTGTGCTTATCTGAGAACTTTATTTAATAGGACTAGAATTTAGATCTTGATAAGACACAAGGTATATTATTGAATGAAAGAATACATAATACGGATGCTATAAATATTGTGCTGATTTGACAGCTAATGTGTCATGGGGCTTCTTTTTTTATAGAACATGTTACTCAATGGAATTTTTTCTTCATTTTATAAACATATTTTATACTTAAATCACAGGAAAACACATAACTTTCTACTGTTCAAAATGACCAAAAACCAAGAAACCCAAAGGAAGCTATAACTGACTCACAGTTTTATATATAAAAAATATCTGGAAGAGAATGAGTGCTGCAGAAAAATTAGGAAGCACAAGCAGCATCCTTCAACACATCAAAAGCACACTGATGAGCGCCTTCATGTGGGCTTCGTGCCAGATCAGCTCTCTGAGTTTGTTGGATCTTCCCCTTTATTGTGGTTTGTCAGGGAAAGTGGATCTGGCATTCCCACACACTGAAGGTTGTAGGAAAGGTGTGGACTGGTGTAGCCATTGTTACTAGTCCAATCAAGAAAACATAAAGTAAGTAGATAGATAGATAGATAGATAGATAGATAGATAGATAGATAGATAGATAGATAGATAGATAGATAGATAGATAGATACCGTATTTTCCGGAGTATAAGTCGCACTTTTTTTCATAGTTTGGCTATGTCACATATACGTCCGGAGCGACGTATATGTGACATTTATAACACATGAACCAAAATACTCCAGCCACTTGACATCTCCGTGAACTGCAGCTTTAAGGCAGTCTTGCGTAACCTGTGGGCGCAGTGGATGATGGATGGAGAGCACAGCTTAACGGCAACTGGGAGAATGCGCCACCCAACTTTCCTGGAAGTCATTGGATGGATCAAGAAAACATGGGCTTCAGTGACAAACCATCCTGTTGGGATTCAGAAAGGCTGGAATAATTGGAACTGCAGCTGACGACAAGTCTGACTAACGCGACACAGAAGAGGAAGCGGCGCTTCGTCTACGGAGTGTATGGAGTTGTTTAGAAGTGACACCGAGGATGAAGAATTCAATGGATTGATGGTTTGGTTAACTTGTTAGTATGTTCTTTATGCTATGGTTATCTGAATAACTGATAACTGATTATCTGAACAACTTAATGTTACGTTAACATACCGAACACGTGTTCGTTGTGCGTCATGTAGCTGAATGTGCTACGTTAGCATAACGTAGGCGTAACCGTGTTCGTCCTGTTCTTTAATCCATTATTATTTTAAATTGCCGTTCAAGATGGAATTTCTGCTCTGGGTCTCGGATTCTATCAACCCCCCCCCCCCCCCAAAAAAACAGTGTGACTTATAGTCCAGTGCGACCTATATATGTTTTTTTCTTCTTTATTATGCATTTTTTGGCTGGTGCGACCTATACTCCGGAGCGACGTATAGTCCGAAAAATACGGTAGATAGATAGATAGATAGATTATTGATCAAGAAGAAAATTAGATCTCAACTTGTGAAACAACAACAGCCTGGTGGTCTTAAACATCTAGTCATTAAACTGCTGAACACAGAGCTGGACACAATTCCTGTTCTTCTCGTATTGGCTGCTCTCATTAGGTGTCGCCACAGTGAATCATCTGTCTCCATCTCACCCTATTTGCTTTGCAGTTGTTGATGGCAGCTTTTTCTAGCACAATAACGCTGATGCTGCCAGCCCTCTTGGTGAGTTGCTAACATTTCTGTGCAGATTGCACATCAAAAGAGCTGTGTTATGGTGATAAGTACACTCCAGCACCGGTCAGGGCTTACTGCTGGCTGTTCCTGGAGTGAGCCCACTGATTTCAGGGAGGATGATGAATGTGGCTGGAGACCCACTAGTGTTGCACTGCGTTTTTATTACAGTAATTGTGTCTCATGGATCTATGTGGTCTTCCTCGTTTGTCCTGCCCAGCAGCTCCATCTTCAAAATCCTTTTTTCCAATATATCCACTATCCCTCCTCTGCATATGTTCAAACCATCCTGACCTTGCCTCTCTAACTTTATCTCCAAACCGCTCAACCTGAGCTGTCTCTCTGATCATTTCTTATCCTTTTCCATTTTGGCTACTCCCAATGAAAATCTTAACTTTTTAAATCTTCACCTGCAGCTCAGCCTCCTATCTTTTTGTTAGTGCCTCCGTCTCTAACCCATACATCATAGCAGGTCTCACTACCATTTTGTAAACCTTCACTTTCACTTTTGCCGCTGTCTGTCACAAATCACCCTGCTGCTGCTTGCTGCTCATCGCTGCTCTTCATTACCTAGCTTCAACACCTCTTTCACATGGCTTCATGGTATGGCTCATAAGGTTATCCTTCTGTAGTTACTACAGCTGTCCACATCACCCTGCTGCTTGAAAATTGGTAGCAGTACAGTTCTCCATTCCTCAGGCATCCTCTCTCTCTCCAAGAATCTGCTATGCAATCTGTTTAAAAAGTTCACTTCCCTCGCATATCATCTCCATACCTCCACAGGTATGTCATCTGGACTAACTGTCTTTCCACTCTTCATCCTCTTCATAGCTGCTCCAGTTAACCAACTGTGGTGTTGTATTTGAGCTGACAATACAGCTTGTCACATTTGAAGACATAAATAAAAGGGAGGAGGCATTGCAGATAAAATATACAAATGATTTAACAACTGCATGACCCATTTTTGACCTCAGGTTTATGAAGAAATTGATCTTAGTTTGAAGCCTATTTGAAAATGAGAGCATGATCACAGCCTGGGGTTCTGGTCTTTTGCCAAAACGTGCAAGAAGGGACGTCTCAGCAGAGAACACTTGTCATCATCTGCTCATCTTATCGTCTGCTCTCTAGTTTTTAAAGCCTATCTGGAACAACATCTGATGCAAGCAAATGGATACTGAGCTTAGACCACAATGAGGGAAGTGAAAACTGTGAGCTGTATTTGCGAGAAATCTTTGAATTTGTTGTGACGGAGTTATAGTAATGATTTGACTGTAGCGGTCATAACACACAAGTAAGGTGCAACAAGTATATCAATGCCGCCTGGTCCAAATGATGTTTCCAGATGTGGTTGTGAGATTTGCAAATCTGCACCCTGCAATGTACATTCACTTCACCGTCCTTCAGATGGTATGTTGCAGTTGGAGAACACGCACACCCACACACACACACACACACACACACACACACACACACACACACGCACACACACACACACACACACACACACACACACACACACACACACACACACACACCAAAAAATAACAGGTTGTGGTAAAAGTTTGATTAGATGTGCTGAGGGATGCAGAAGATTTCTCCTTTGTTTTTGGGTCAGTTGCTGACGGCAGCATTTTCTACCACACTAATAATGATGCTGCCAGCCCATGAGAGAAAAGATCAACATCTCAGCTTTTATTTCCAGGCATTTGCATCTGGATCTGATACACATTTCAGAATATAGCACCTTTTGTCTGAACCCACTCATTTTTATGAGCCAAAGTTTTGGAACAGATAAACTTAAAATAGATTAAAGTGAACAAGACCTGATATTTAGAAATCCTTTGCTTGCAATAACTGCATCAATCTCCTGCCCTCTGGAGGTTGCTGCTGACATCACTAACAGCTGTTTCAGGTCTTTCTTTACAGCACTTACAATGTTTCTGTCATCAACAGCTGTTGTTTTCCTCGGTCTACCTGTTCCACATCTTATTTAGTACTCCAGTGATGACTTTCTTCTTCAGGACCTTCCAAACAGTTGTACTGGCTATGGCCAATGGCTGATTGATTTTCCATCTTCTCTCAACTTCACAATTGCTTGTTTTTCACCCACAGACAGCTCTCTGGTTTTCATTTAAGTTACTCCTCTAACTTTAAATGCACAGTCTGCACAGGCAAAACCCAAATCTAGTGTGTAGACATAGTTTAGATTTTCAGCGCTATTTATTGTTTGAATAATCAATGTTTCAGAAAGCTCTCCATTTCAAAGCTTGTTTTCAGCTTCTGTGTTAGTTTCAATAATATCTCAGTCACAGGGTCCACTTGTACTACTGTAGGAGTCAGCTGTTAATTTTTTCTTCTAGTTTGAGGCCTAATTTTTGCTAGACAAAATTAGCATCCTATTAATATCACATTTAATCAGAATAATACTTGCACCTTACTACTACAAACACTATCCTGTTTAGCTAGTGCAACCAATGGCATCTGCTGGGCTAAGTGCACCTGGCTATGCAAAGCTGCATACATAGGCTGTATATCTTAAAGTCCACCTCTTGATCACAGCTTCAAAAATTGTTGTGTCTTAGTGTTAAGGCAACTGCTTCAAGCTGTCAGGAAATAACGCATATTCCAGTAGGAGTGTGTCAAATGGTTTTTTCAGGCTTACTGTATCATTCTGTTATAAGCCACACTTTTTCCCTTTTTCTCTGTTCAGTGGGTCACAGGTGCAGAAACAGAGCTAACCTAAAGAAAAAAAAAGACATTTGCATAGCCAATCAGTGAACTGAAAATGGTAAACAGCAGAATGTGTGAGTCAGCTTCAGCCTGACTGTATCATATGATGTGGTCTTGGTTTGGGAACTTTAAGAAGGTGGGATGGGAGCGTGGGGTGGTAATGTGTGTGCTATAATGTGCTCTGTGATGTGTTTCCTCTCTCTCTCTCTCTCTCTATGGGTCTCAGCAGAATAACATGCTGTGTGCGTGGAAGGAAGAAGAGGGACTAGCTCATGACTAGAATAAATATTAAAAAAAGGAAGGGTGGTCAGACTGAGCATGTAGTGGCAGAAGCATGATTGTTACCTGTCATTAAAAAAACACCTTCCACTGTTGGGGTTAGCACACTTTGAGAAGTGCTTGTGTTTTCTATAAGCATAAACTACCTGCAGCAGCACAAAGGTGGTAAAAATTGAATCTAACACTGTTTAATAAAAATCAATCCTAAAAGCTAGTGTGAAGTCTTTATGCTGTATTTGTACTTCAGGAAAATAGCTGTTGAGCATGGCCAGCATTTCACATGAAGCTAAACTCCTGCCTCTTTATCATACTGAAGTACAGAATCCAATACTTGAATAACTACTTTCAGACTGCAGCAGACATCAGCCTGTAGATGACAATCCCACTGTTCAGTTTAGGAACTGGTAAAACAACAGTTTCAAGATATACTCAGTGAACAGTTTCAAAGTTCTATCAGGATACTTTCAAGAGCAAACCTGAGTCTCAAAGCATGAAGGAGAGATGGAAACATTACCCCTGAAGTCCGAGGCTAGTTTTGAAAATAGTGTTGAAACACAGAAGTCACTCAGCAGTAGACAAACAACTACTCAAATTGAAAATGTTTGCTTGTGTCAGTGATGTCTGGTAAGTCTTAGTGTGTTCGTCCCCAAAATCAGAGAACTTTGTCAGTTGAGACATTAAACATTAAAGCAACATAAAGCTTAAACTTTCAAGATATTATTTACTGTTTGACCCCCTGCTGTGTTTCTCTCCATGCAAGCTCAGGTTTCGAAGCCTGAGTGGGGGCATGAAGTGGATAGTGTAGTGAGAGGAGAAATGCAAACACTGTCTCTGCTATTTAAAATCTCAGCACATCTCTAGCTCCTACTCTACTGGATTAAATCACATACTGGTACTAACAGGATTTTTTTCATGCACAGTGAGCTTGGATTGTTAACGCCAACAATATTTACTGTTTTCATTTGTTTTTGCAGTACTTCCCAGGGTCCCATGAAGCCCTGCAGTATCCATACCAGTATTCAGATGAGGGACAGAGCAACTCTGCAACTAGTACATGCGTCATCTCATGTTAGAGCAGTGATGATGATGTTCTAGATCATGATCCTTGAAGCAAAACTATTTGCTTCAATGAGAATAATACTTGCACCTTACTACTACAAACACTATCCTGTTTAGCTAGTGCAACCAATGGCATCTGCTGGGCTAAGTGCACCTGGCTATGCAAAGCTGCATACATAGGCTGTATATCTTAAAGTCCACCTCTTGATCACAGCTTCAATAATTGTTGTGTCTTAGTGTTAAGGCAACTGCTTCAAGCTGTCAGGAAATAACGCATATTCCAGTAGGAGTGTGTCAAATGGTTTTTTCAGGCTTACTGTATCATTCTGTTATAAGCCACACTTTTTCCCTTTTTCTCTGTTCAGTGGGTCACAGGTGCAGAAACAGAGCTAACCTAAAGAAAAAAAAGACATTTGCATAGCCAATCAGTGAACTGAAAATGGTAAACAGCAGAATGTGTGAGTCAGCTTCAGCCTGACTGTATCATATGATGTGGTCTTGGTTTGGGAACTTAAAGAAGGTGGGATGGGATCGTGGGGTGGTAATGTTTGTGCTATAATGTGCTCTGTGATGTTCTCCTCTACCACTTTGTTGTTTTTGGCTCAAACTGTTTTCTCTGTCTGCACAAATATCACAATACAATAACTGATACAACAACCCACTTTTGTCTGAATTTAGAAATTGGAATTTAGAGGTCATCCAGGCCTTTATGACCTTAAGACGTGCCTGTAGTTTAACTAGTTGATGTTGTATCATCTGGCTTCATGGTTAAATATATCTGGGTAATCATCTGCATAACAATGAAAATGTATGTAGTGTTTTCTAATAACATTACCATAGAGATGCATGTATAACGTAAAAAACATTGGTCCCAGCACAGAATCGCAAAGAGCTCTGTGGCTAACTTTTGTGTGTGAAGAAGAATCCTTTCCACACGCACAAACTGGAATCTATCAGATTGATATGATTCAAACCACTACAGCCAGTTTCTTTAATACCAAAAGTGTGTTCTAATCTCTGTAGAAAAATATTACAGTCAGCAGTGTTGAATGCTGCACCTGAAGTCTGGCAGGACAAGGTAGAGCCACTGTTTGAGGACATAAGATGCTCATTCATAACTGTCACTAGCACTTCCTGTGCTTTGATGCACTCCTGACTTAATCTTTTCAAATAAACCATTCCTTTGTAAATGATCAGTCAGCTGATTGACAACTACTCTTTCAAGAAATTTTAACATAAAAGGAAGGTTAAAAACTGGTCCATAATCAGCTAAGAGAACTGGATTAAGGGTTTTGTAAGTAATGATTTCATTATCGCTACCTTAAACCTCTTGGTACTTACTGTAGCTTGTTAATGAAGACAGATTAATCATATTTAAAACTGAAGCAATTAATAGTGAAACTTGGAGCAGTCTTGTTGGAATTGGGTCTAAAAGGCACATTGATGGTTTAGAGGAAGAATTTATTGAAGATAATGTCATTAAGTAAATATCAGCAGTTATTAAAGTTGTTGTACTTAATGACACATCTGTGGGATGGCTGTAAAGATTTTTTTCTCTGATGTTAAAATTTTATTTGTAAAGTAATTCGTAGTTAAAGGAATATTTGGCTCTACAAAGCTCTGCCTCTTTGTTAGCCTGACTACAGTGCTGAAAAGAAACCTGGGGTTGTTACTTTTTTCGGTGATCGGAGATCAACAGTAAAATGTCCTAGCTTCATGGAGAGATTTGTTAAAGAGTAACAAACTATTTTTCCAGGCCAAAGACCTTCCAAATGAGTGCAATGCCATTTCCCCTCCAGCTGACATTTGTGAGTTACATCACGGAGTCAAGCATCTCTGATTTGTTGCCTTCTTTTCACCTAAAGGCATCTCAAATTCAGTCAGTACGCTGGGCAATTTCTTTTTACAGTATTGTCGCATTCTGTAACTTAGAAAGTTATCATAAAAATTGTCAAGAACATGGAAATATATAACTAGCTGTCATAGTGTGAAGTCACTAGATTTAGATTTACAACAGAGCCTAAGAAATGCTGCGGTGTAAACGATCTGATTGCATGTTCATACACTTTACTTCTCAGTCGGTACAAAGATCCCTATTCAAGCTGTTTTCTTTCCATCATCAATTTGACAATGTTTTCATCATTTCCTGACAGATTTGTGCCTACTGCAGCCTCGTAATAGATCAGTATGGAGTAGAATGAGGCCCACAGGCACATTCATGAACACCTGCTGCAAGTGATGAGTTGTTGCAAAATATGACATAAACTGACAGGAGGCCTAAATCACAGCTTACTGTGGGAAAATCATTTCTAATATGCCTTGAGTTATGGGGGAGGGGGGGGATTCTTATTGTTATGGAGGATGTACACAGCATGATTGTGTCAAAATTCATGTGCACACTGTGCCTTCTTGTAATAAACAAGATTAGTCTCAACTGCTGCTGCTACAGTCTAACATTATCTACTGAGGCAGTACACTCAGGGGGAAACCAACATGAACACTGAGTCACTGTGCAGTTAGGGAAGCACTCAAGACAGATGACTGTAATTACACTAAGGATGAACATAGTTTTAATTGTAATTTTACAATTGGGTCACCACAATGGATGCCCTTGGACATGTACAAGGTGGCAAATGTCAACATGGAGTGTGGTGATGATGCTGAGTATGACTATGACATTAGTCATACCATGTAAAGTTCAAATTAAAATCACACTTGTTGGAAGTAAAACAAAGGCAAGCAGAAGCCTTCACAGTCACAAAATTCATCTACATGTATGCACACTGTAATGTCTTTGAATACAACATGCAGTTTATTATTATTATTTTTAGAAAGGTTTCATTTCCTCAAATAAAGCTATCCACTTCCCTATACCCTCAGATTAACTTTTTCACTGTGTTAGAGCACATTTATTTATCTGACTTTTAATACTTCAGTTTCTATCTGTATCACATTTATTTGAAGAAATGAGTGAGGGGTGGCTGTGGCTCAGGAAACAGAGCAGGCCATCTACTAATCAGAAGGTTGGTGGTTCAATCCCTGGCTGCTCCAGTCTGCACCACAAAGTATCCTTAGGCAAGATACTGAATTTCCCCAGCTGCTCTTGATGCTCTCATTGTGATTGTGTATGTAAATGTTAGATAGCACTTAGATGTAGAAAAAAATGCTTGTGTGAATGAGGTATGCTGTAAAAAGTGCTTTGTGTTCATGTAGAGTAGACAAGCACTATATGTATAAGAACTAGTCCATTTACCTGGGAGCCCCGATGGCACACACTCATTATGTTCTTCTGATGTAATAAGCAGTTTCAAAAGTGAGCTAGTTTTAATGATCACTCAAAGTGCTTTAGACTACAAGCTACATTTACGCATACATAACCTAATATGCATGCCGTTGGACTGTGGGAGGAAGCCACTTTAATTACTGCCACCTGGAGGAAACCATCTCAGGCATAGGGAGAACATGCACACTCCACACAGAAAAATCTCAGCTGGAGTTCAGACATAAACCCTTGTGCTGTGAGATCAGTGGTAACCACTCCAATACCATGCCACCCTAACAATCTGAAACCAAGTGTTTAGAGCAAATCCTTGGCTCACAAGGATTACTTGTATATACACTGACATCGTTATTCAAAATGTATTTAATAATAACATCCATCATTGTAATTCCATTCAACTGGCCTGTAATTAGCAAAGATAGCTAGGTTAAGTGATAGCTTTTTAAGTAATGGTTTAATTACTGCCACCTTAAAGGCTGGTGGCATGTTGGTAGGACTTCTTTGAGCAGTCTTGTAGGAATAGGGTGTAATAGGCACACTGATGGCATGGAGGAAGTAACTATTTACATTAACAAAGAAAGATCTAAATAAATATCAGTAGTATTGAAAGTTTTTTCTCTAATGGTTTAAATTTTATTTCTGAAGAAATTCCTGAAATCATTACTAGTAAAGGTTATAGAAATACTTGGCTCAACAGAGCACTGACTCTTTTTCAGTCTGGCTACAGTGCTGAAAAGAAACTATTAACTATTAACAAGATAACTGACCCCTGTGGTAGTAAAGTTTAGGTAGCTGCTCTGCATTGTGCTCACACGTAACATTGAAGATAACAGTCGAGGAATTATATCCTTAAACTTAGTTAAACATAGCCTGATAATAGATTGAATGTAGTGTTCAGGCTGTCATTTTCAGCATCTACATGGATGTTAAAATAACAAGAAAAAAACTGGTTCTTGAATTTTCCACTTAGGATGAAGAAGGCTAAGAGTCAGGCTTTCAAATTAATTAAAACTCTGGGTCTTTGGTTGATTAATAAGCTGCAGTGGAAGATTGCTGCTACTCCTCCTCCTTGGCCTGTGCTTTGAGGATTCTGACGGACTGTAGATTAATTTAAACTAACATAGTCATCCTGCTGTAACCAGGTTTCTGTAAGGCAGAATACATCAATATGTTGATCAGTTATTAAATCCTTTACAAACAGGGATAGAGAGAGACCTAGGATTTAATAGTCCAAATTTAACAGTTCTACTTTTTGTGCAGCTGAGGATGCTATATTGTTCTTTCTTTGTGAAATGTTATGGTTAAATTTTTTGCTGATGTTGTTTTTTGGTGGTCTGGGAGCAGACAGTCTCTCTGTGAATGGGGTTTTGGGGAAGAAGCTGCAGAGAGGTGGGTAAGGCTTCCTGGTCTTAACCCTGGCCAATCACATTTTGGTGGGTTTAATAAATTTGGCCAGATTTCTAGAAATGACAACTGCTCCATCCACGGTACACTACCAACCCATGAACAAGTTGGTCATGTACTAAGGGCTTCTGTTTAAAGCTACACTTCTTCCTCACCATCATCCAGCCAGCCTGATTTCCCGACTGTTCAGGACAATCTGCTGGGAGAGAGTAGATGCTGGCTAAGCCTGCACCGACCACAGGGGCCTGGTTAGCTACAAGGTTTTTGAAATCTGTGAAGAAAACTCTATTAAATAAGACGTTATATAAAGATTTGTAATTCATTGAGCTACACAGATTAAGCTACGCAAAACACCACTGTGTGTTGTAATATATATATATATATATATATATATATATATATATATATATATATATATATATATATATATATATATATATATATATATATCAGACTAACTCGACTTCTGTGTGGAAGCACTTGGGCCAACCATTAAAGTGAATCATGACAACCAGCAACCAAACCTGTCAGAGTTAAAGTACACCAGACAGACAACTCAGTCCTCTTTCAAACCAAGTGGAAACCTCTGGCATTGAAAGGCCAAAGACTACAGTTCCAGTAAGGGCCACTTGAGGCCAGCTGATTTTGGCATCAAAATACTGAAATGTGGAGTCCAAAACAAATGGGCAACACCTCAGTGTGTATGACCATCTTTTATATACAATGCATGTTTCAAACACACTCACAACAAGAACTCAGTCTCTTTTCTGTTGGTTCATTTTTAGATCACATTAAGAGGACTTCAGTTTTCAGAGATCGGTTTTAACAAAAATGACTACATATGAAAACTTCCAAAAATTCTAGTCTAAATAATTTTATGAAGTAATTTGTGTAGTGTCCAAATTAAACCTTTAACCTTCAGCATTCTCACTTGATCACAATGATCTGTATTACTGGTATGTTCTAACTGCAGAAGGGCTAATCTATGAATTGATAAAACTCTCTGACCTCTGTGGCTCATGACACTGTTGCATAACCCTCGGAATGCTATTAAATGTGCACTGTCATTGAGACTAAAAGCAGGGCTATTTATCTTAGTTCTTGAAAAAAATAAAAATTTCTATTTAAAAATTTCTGTTCCATTGTGTTTTTCCAGCTGTTAGGGTCATAGACAAAGCATGCTATGTTATGTTCCTACAATACCGTATTAAATATTTCCAAATGCACTTTCAGTATTCAGCCAACACTGTTCACATCACATCAATCACATGGTTGAAAATTCTGCAAGAAAACTGCAAAACAGGAAATAAGAGAGCATTTAAATGCTGATCCAATTTTTCTTCACACCTTCAAGAAACAATGATTAATTTATTTAAACAGAACAGCCTTTACATTTTTCATCATACTAACCAACATAAACTCATCCCAGAAGTGAATTCCTTCCATTGAGATTGTGAAGCGAGATTATTGACGTTTTTTGGGGCTTTCCACTCTTACCACAGAAAGTTCACTCACATCCATGCGTGAGGCTTCTCATTCTCCATGCTGCTGATAAACTGAACAGCTTTTTAGAAGGTCACTAGGCTGCTCATATTGATCCTGAGATAATATATACAGGACTGTCACATCTGAGACATTCTGCTGATACAGTACATACTCATACTGTGGTATGTGTTTGAAAAATATATTTTCCTCATATTGACTCGCTTGGCAAATTGGTTTGTGAAATTAATTACAAGACACGTTTTGTTTCATTGAATATACATCCTAAAAAAAAAAAACCCAAAACATGTAAAACTAAAAAATAGGCTCATCACATTTGATATAAATAAGGTGTACCAGTTAAGACTTATTTCATAGAAAATTCAAATGAAACCCTCAGACTACAGCTGCAGTCATTATGCTCAAGACCAGCTACAGATTGAGTACTTTTTGCTCAGAATAGAAATCAATACTGTCTCCCTGAATATTGATCAGGACACTGAGCATCAATTCAAGACAGTTTCACACAGACGAGTTATCCATGCACCTGAGTCAACTAGACTGCATCTGTCCTGGATCTGATTTAATATGCTGAGCTCAGGAAGAACCTACTCTGAAGTCCTTCTATGAGACCTGAGCAACTCCCTCAGGTCTACTGTAGTCAGCTGACTGAGGTAACCCAAGTTAGCATGATCCGCCAAGCTTGAGATGCCCCTGCGTTGACACTGATCATAGACTGTAGACCATAAATCTGCATTTGTTTGCAAACAGTTTAACTAACACCATGGCTTATTCATCTCTTACTTTGGAAAGGTCCAGACAGGGACCTCAGCTGCATGAATCAAAACTCAAAACACTGAAAAAATTGACCTTTAACAGGAAACCATTACTGTGGAGCTTAAGCTGATTGGCAATCATCAAGGACACTGAAATGACACACTAAGAACTTTATTACCAGGACAAGCAACATCTGCATCAATACAGTGTTAATATAGATGTTGGTTTAACACAGAATACAGTTCTAAAATATGTGGCTAACACTGCTAACCATCTGTCTAAATGCTGTTTTGCTGCAGACAAAGCTTCAAGTTTTTACCCTTCTAAGACTTTTGTTCAAAATCTCTGTGACATTTTGGTGGCATTTCACATAACACTCTATGGCTACGTCTTGCTACAACTGCTCTTGAAAAACCTCCTCACTTTGAAGAACAAAGCTGATTCAAACAACACATAACATCATCCAGAGCTATGGTTGCCTAAGCAACCAAACAGGAACATCTCAGTGCATCTCCTATTGAAGAATTACAACCATCACTAAATTGCAGTCACTTTCAATGAATAAACCTGTTGCATAAGAGTTTACTTATTTCATTAATTGTGTTTTCATTTAATACAAAGTCAGAGAAACAGATAATAATGATAATAATAATAAAGCAGTGAAAGTGTCAGCTGCCAGTTGGCATTACCTCAGAAAGGCATCAGCATGCATCCAGTCATCTTGTTATTCCACTCTTTGCTCTGACAACTTTCTCAAGTCTCTCACTGTATGTTACCAACAGCATCTGAGCCTATCAGTGTTTGTGGGAGGTGAGTATGACTGAGCAAGTGAGGTATGTGTAACTGTGTGTGTGACAGTTGTGTATGTGCTTGTGTGATGGCATGCTAGAATATTTTTGGGCTCTGCCTGCTTAAATGCAGCTTGCATGAATCATGACTTCCCACATAGTAGGTCAGTGAGTGGGGTGAGTCATATTGCTGTCTTATATGGTAACACACTGCACATGTGATAGAAGCACTGGGGTTATCTATAGACTCAGCTTACTGCCTCAAATGTCTGAAGCAGAGCTGCTGCGTCTCAGGCCTAATCCCAAGCCTCATCTTTTCTTATATCGTCAATATTTCTGAATTCCAGTCCTGAGCAGCTGCCAAGCATTTTTGGTGTGACTCAACGTGACTCAGACCCATTTTGGTTTTCAGAGGCATAGCTTTAGCCTTTGGTGTGATACCACATGACTACACAACAAGCACAGCAGCTGCCACAAAGCATAAATATATACAAAGTCTAGAAAGAATGTTGCATATTGCATGTCCTACTACGTACATGACAATGACAAGGTACACCTCCACACTCAACAATCTGCTTGTCTAAACCTCTTCCTGTGCAACTGGCAAAAACAACAAGGAAACAAGTTTGCAGACACCTCAGTTTGCAAGTAACTGACGATGGGATGAAACACCCAAAAACTGCAGAGAGGAAACGCAGCCTTTGAAAGACTGGATTAGGCCAACAGCATTTCTAGAAGTAGCAGATGTTGCTCTAATTACGCCAGTGATTGGCAAGAAAGGGAGCTTCAAGCATGATGGCGCCCAGAACCAGATTATATGCTGTATTACTAATGGAGCCTGGAGGAAGTGGCTGGAGTAGAGAGTTGGAGAAGAGAAGTGGGCGGGCTTCATTTGAAACAATAAATTCTGTGCGTGCATGAAGACAAAAAAATTCAACCGTCAAGTTCAAAAAAGGCTCACACTCAAAGCCCTCATGGAAAAAAGGCAAGTGGAAAGTCTCCCCACAGGAAAGAGTTGACACAGATGCTTCGCCCACGTCAAAACCTTCAAAAGCCACGGCTGCATGCATGTGTATGTGCATGTGGGTGTATGTGCATGTGTGAGTGGGCTAGAGGGCACAAGTGTGTTGATATAGCAGAGAAAAAGCAATTTTCACACATTGCTCTTGCATGTGTGACATCTCAAGCTTTAAGAATACATATCAGTGCTGCTTTTATAAATGTTCAGGACAGAAAAAATGTGCAATACTAAAGCAATGCAATGCAAATATCCAGCTGGCATTAGAGGACATCAAAGAGATGAGCGAACGAGTGAAAGAGATGAGAGACACCATCTACTCATGTGACCAATAGTAATATCCTGCTCAGTGAGCACAAAGAGATGTTTGACTTTGCTGAAAAGGAGCAGGACACCATATTCTTCCTTAAGTATCTATGGTGGCTCCTAGTCTTGCATCTACAATTTCTAGCTGTTGAGAAAAGACCACATACAAGACCAGGAAAGCATGTGAGTGATTCCTTCCAAAATGTTGATCACTGACTGGTGTTGTTTGTGTATAATCAGTTTGTGTTTCATGTTGATGTTGTTGATGGTCTATCTATGCTCCTCTTTTCCCTCCTTCCTTTCCCATCACTCTCTAACCAGGTGTGGCAGATGGCTGCTTTTCCCTGAACCTGGTTCTGCCGGAGGTCTCTTCCTGCAGCAAAACCAGGCTCTCTTTGTAGTGAAAGGGATTTCTTCATCCCCACATTCCCCAAGTGTTATTCGTTTGTCCAAGGGGATCATCTGATTGTTGGGGTTCTCTATCTAATAATGTAGGGTACAATATAAAGTGCCTTGACACTTGTCATGTGGTGCTATATAAATAAAATTGAGTTAAATTGAACTGACAACCAGTCTGGTTTGTTTATATCCTAATTCTGTTAATACACTGTTGTTGCATAGTGACTATTATAATTAAGTGACTTGTATTGTAATGAAAAAGTGCAGCTTTGCAATGTTTGTTTGCTAACTTTGTTTATAAGGCAGTGTTTACAGGTTTTGCTTGACATGAAATGCATTATAATTCCAAATTATTCCATTCAGTCCAGTCCCTTTAAGTCTTGCAGACAGAAATGGCTGTGATTGGCAAGAAAGGGAGCATCTTCAAAGAAGCTAATAAAAATGAAGGCCAACTTTATCATCTCTTTTCTGACATCCAGTGGCACAGTTTATTCTTATTCCATCTGATCAGTTTTCTTTCACTTGTTTCAACTATTTCTCTGGCATCAGAATGTGCACACAACTGCAGTGACATAACCATAGTGTCCACTCTAATTGGCCTAAAATGTCCACATTAATATTTTGGATCCAGTTGGGAAATTCTAAATTCTGCATTGTTGGGACTTTGTGTTTTGTAACAAATATCAGATAATAAAATATCAGTTCATCTTGTTTCTTTTGTTTTCATAATTCTTGGAAGTCAAAATCGTAATTGAATATAAAATTCAATTAATTGCCCAGCTGTGGCTCCTATAGGTTGAGGGCTTATACAAACAGTACCACAGCGTCCAAAACAGCTAGGCTCCAAACTGACATTTCAGACAGAATAATAGACCAAATATATCTTTTAACTCTGATGGTGTCAATAGCCGTGATCCCCCACAGTCTAAAGACTCATTATCTTGTACTGACTTCTTCATCTCTGCCACAGCTACTTCTATATGTTATGGGGTGGTGCATACCTGTAGATCTGCTGAACAGCCATTGCTGTCAGTTTACTCTGCCTACAGTAATGTCAGTGCAGGGGAGGGAAGAGTCTGTGTGTGTGTGTGGGTGGGTGGAGGTGGGGGGGTTGCAACACATACCCAGCCAAAGATTGGCCCATACCAGGCTAGATGACCTCTGCAGCTTAGTGTGAAGGAGCTAATTCGGGGGATGATGTTAGGTTGGAAACATATGCGCACACACACACACACACACACACACACACACACACACACACACACACACACACACACACACACACACACACACACACACACACACATATAAAATTACTATAATAGCTCTGACATGCAGCTTCTCTGCTGTTATAAACGATTCTATTTTTATTAGCACGCCTATACAAAAGGTTCATCCTGATTCAAACTACAGACCACCTCACAGTTAGTAAATTAGCTACTTTTTTCAAATCCTTTCTCCTGCTGTTTTCATGGGGATTTTTAATTGATTCCAAACACCTAGTTAGACAAAACTTGATAACCATCTTTGAACAAGTATTTTAAACAGGTCAGCTCATGTGATGCAGAAAAGATTTTTCAAAACAACAGAATCCCTGTAAGATTTCATTTTATAGAACAGTGTGTAGAAAATTATTGAAATGCACACATAAGTATATAAATAATATGTCATATCATATATGTCGTATCTAGTGGTGACTTTAAATCTATAGTGTTCTTTATGCCATAATTAAGAAGAGGTACTTAAAGAGGAAGTTGCTGAATGAAGGATGTGGTAATAGATAAGTTCATGGATGCATGTGTGACGTGTTTCCTTTGTGAAGTATTTATTTGTAGAAACTTTATATCTCCGATGCTGATTTTAGATGCCAACATGAAATGGCACTTTTTGAATGGATACCAGATACATGCAGCTCATTGTTGAATCCAGTAATGTTTCTTTGGTCTCTGATTATATGTTTAAAAAAATTTTTTCAACTTTTGTGTGGGACCAATATTTTCTTTACTCAATTGTTTTGACTTTTGAGTTTTGTTTTCAGGGAATGGTTAGATTTAGATTAACTTTTTCAGAAGCAATTCCTCCATTTTCTAGGTCAGGGAGGGAGGACCTCTCCACACCGAACCAACCAACCAACCAACCAACCAACTTCTAGCCAGCAGCTGATCGCTCCAGTGCTGCGCTGTGCTGAGAATTTTACCAGCTCACAATACTACACTATACTATAACCCCCCGCCACTACTACTTCTGCTTCTTACAAATATAGCATAAGAATAGGTAGAACTACTGTGATATTGATGTCAATGCATTGAGTGCTAATGTACTGATATATTACAGCATCAATTATCTTGTAGTGCACACATCCACATCCACATAGTACTGTGAAAGTGTATTTGTCTCAGTCTTCATATGCAGCATGTATCTGTGGTTTCTGTAACCACTGATCTCATTTCACAGTAATCACTGAAGCCTGGCTGTCTGAATCACATGCAAGAGTGTGCAAGTTTCACACAAAGCAGTCATTAGTCAGCTGATTTCAGTGAGTTGAACAAAGGCTGCTCCTGTAGAATCACTCAAAATCTAGAACTGTGCCACTTCAGCCTGACGTATCAAGTCAAATCTGTAACGTAGTAGACACCACTTACAATATAGTACATATATATATATATATATATATATATATATATATATATATATATATATATATGTATATATATATATATGTCATGCTATCTGCCATAAAACATCAGTGGATGGATCAGACCTGTCAAAGTACGTCAACACAAGTCCTAACATCAAATACGAGGGCACAGACTGAAAGGTTATGGTTTGAAGTGTGCGCAGATGTGACACAGAGTGCGGTTTAGTGGCTTTTGGGCAGCAGTATCGATGACTCATACTGAGAAGAGAAAGCAGTGCTTATTGATTAGACCCCTTTGCACAACCAAGCACCACAAGTCACAGTGGAAATAGTCGCAGGCTGGAGGAACTGTATCTCCAGCCTTCGGTGTGTGTGATGTTTGAGGTGTTGTTTGGTTTTCATCGTCTGGTTATGAAATGAAAAAGGGAGATATTGGCAAGACTGGGTTATAGATAGATTTCTAAATATAGTATATTTAGCAAAGAAAGATGCATGGATTGTGTATGTGCAGCTGTGTCAGTGATGTCTATGTGATAGTGACATTTCAAGATATCAGACTGTAAGTACAAACAGGAGGAAAAGCAGTGTCCTCAGTTATACACCCCTCACTGAGCAGTTACTGTGTTTGGATCCAACCTGGGATTTATTTACACAGAGGTGGGCGTGTCATGTCATGCAGCCATTAGTGTCATCTATTAAAGCACACTGTGGCAATCTGATGGCTAATGTTTGCTGTGCACTTTCACGTTTTCATAGTTTACAGTCTATGTTCTTTCTTACAATCACGTAGCATTATTTCTTTTGTAAATCTTGGCTCTTTCATCAAGAAACAGAAAAACATACACACATCAGCAAAATTCATTATAATGAATTGCCTAAGATTTATATAGATAATAACTTATTAAGTATATTATTAATTAATGAATTACAAAAAAGTAGTTAGATACACAAGATATGCATATATTCCCAAACCGTAAAAACTATCGTATACATTCAGAGTTTATTTGTGTAAATCTATATTAATGGCATGACGGTGCTGAAGTTAACACTGCTGCCTAACAACAAGAAGGTTCTGGGTACATAACTTCTGCCTGTGCCTATATATATATATATATATATATATATATTAGGGCTGGGACTTTAACGTGTTAATTTCGATTAATTAATTGCGGGGAAATTAACGAATTAAAAATTTTAATGCATTTTAATGCACTTTGCACCGTGGAACGTTTCTCAGTGCACGAGTTCCCGGCATACAGATTATATCGACGCACAATGTCCAAATTCAGGGGCCGCATCCTGCGAAGGACCCGGCCCACATCCTTCAGAGCCCACGAAGACCACAAAGGGAGGACGTGAGCGGCTAGCCTTCATATCAGCTTCACCTGTCCTCACCTGTAGCTCATGTCACCTAGCAACCGTGAGTGTGAAGCCCAGCTGTGTAAAAGCAGCTGTTAAACGGAGAACGAACTTTTTCTCCTTTTTGTGGTTTAATTTTAATTCTTTTATTCAAAATAAGCTGTTAAAACAAGCATAACACATTTCATCATCAAGGAATACAGCTGAGAGAATGATTAATTTCCAACTATATTAAGTGAGACATTAATGTTGAATAAAACTATCCAGTTATGATGCTTAACTTTAATTTCAGGAGTTTATCACAGGAGCACTTCCACCCTTGGTTGGTCTGTGTAGTAGACTGGTGGGAAAATAAACAAAATTTTGAAGTTTAAGTTTATGTATATTGATTTATTCATCAACTAAACGTAAATTAATATTTCTCATGTCAAATATTGAAATGCGATTAAAATGCGATTAATTTCGATTAATTAATTACAAAGCTTGTAGTTAATTCGATTAATTTTTTTAATCGAGTCCCACCCCTAATATATATATATATAAGAAATACATTAACAGGTATCCAATTCTGTGCATTTTTTAAAAGGCACAAAATTGTTATGAGAGGTTTAAGACTGGTGTTGATAAAGAACAACTCACTTAAATCTCAATGGCACAAATAAGTACTACAAGGGTTTAACGGCATTACCTTAAAGGGTATCATTGCAGTAAAAAGCAGTTGTACACCTAAAGATACAATAAATTTATTTCATGGAAGTTCACCAATCATTAATACTCTATTACTCAAACAGGCTGCTATCAAGTAATTTACAGTATATAATAGTGGTGAGGCAAAATATCGGTACAACAAAATACTGATCTGACATATTGAATGGCCGCCTCTTGCAGTCATCTAGTTAGTTAGTTATAACTCTTTGCTCTGAAAAGATCAATATTTATCTTTGTAACTTTTGATTTCTGCTTGATTAAAACTACATTGTAACAAGTTCAAGGAGAAGGAGCACTGAGTGCAAAAGCAGGCAGGTGTTTTTTAGAGGAGTCACTTTACACCCTGGCCACAGCACAGCACAGACACTGATGGCATACAGCTTGTATGATATTTTTCTAAGCCGTGTGTGATTGATTTTTCCATCATGGATAGAAATGACAAATCCAATAATCTGCTGAAAGAACCCTATCTAGAGGAAACACACAGCAAATCAGGGCTTTGTGTTTCACATATTGATCCTCTTCTGCTGTGGTTCTACTTGCATGCATTTTTGTTCAATTGAATCTCCAGTACAACATAATACGGCCATAAAGCCTTCAGCTGTCAGAGTCAGCAATGACTCTGCAGCTAGTGAGGGCAGATGAGCCAGTGTGCGCTCATTTGTTAGTGTTATGGCTGAGAGCAGCTTTGTACATGTCAATACATCCTTATAATAAAAGAATCTTTAAATGAGAAACCATTTAGCATTCAGCTGCTTTTCTGCCTGTAAATTTCCCTTTCAGAGCAAACCCCAAAATAGTGGCTGTCGGAAATCAGAGCAATCGAATGGAAATGAATATTCCTCATATGCAAAATGATTATTTTAAAAGTAAGTGGGCTAGTCAGGGTCTGTTTGTTCTTCAGTGAAAAATGTAAAACAGATTATAATAGTCACTTACATTAACCATGAACAAAATTAGTAACATGGATAACATGACCTAGCAATTTAAACCAACATTTAGGTCCACGAAACCGTTCTGTCATTCAGCTAATTTATTTGGTTGGAGATTTCCATCCTTTGCTTTAAAACCCCAGTAAACCTGCAGGACTGCACAGCAGCAAATTGTAGGCAGACACAGGGAGCAACTTGCTATTCATTGTTTTCACATTATTATCAAAATGCCCTCCTGCATGGTTAAAATGAGGTCTTTCCCCACTGTGTGACAGTTATCTTTACTTGGTTTGTTTAGCCAAAATGACAGAAAGTAATGCATTTGGAGGCATTATAATATCTAACCGCTCCAATTTTTCAAAACTGCTGGCAAAGTGCAGAATGCAGGAATCCATGCAATCACTTCAGTCGTGTAAGGCTCATATGTCTTTATGAGTCACACAAATCATCCTACAAAGCTACACCAGCTCACAATGGTGGCTCATTTAAAGTTACATTAAAAACAGTTTTGCCTAGATTAATGTCATAGTATATTGTAATAATAATCAACAGATCTAAGTTAGATAGCTAGCTAATGTTAGTTTATTAACTTTAATTTTTGCTTTAACAATAATTTCCTGTCCTTTCCTGTCCCAGTATCAACATTATTGTCTGTTCCAGCTCAAAAATACACAAACTCTCCACAACATACAGAGTTTGTAAAACATCACAAAAGTGGAACTTTTAGGGACACTGTGTTTGTGGTGCTTACTGTGTTTAAGTACTATGGTGGATCACTAGTGAGCATAATTTGAATTTTGCTTACATATTTTTGTTTTTCTTCTTTTGAGACACAAATGAAATATTCATGGCATAAAACATATTCAGTTCTATGGAGGATCCAGTATTGAGCAGTGTTTTTGCCCTCTGTGCCAGTCACACGGCTGAAAATTATCAAGTGAGCTTTTGTTAGTATCCTATTTAATATTACAGTTATTAATGCATGAAGTAACAAAACTTGCTAGCTAGCATTTGTGTTAGCAGAGTCTAAATAAAAAAATATTGTCAGCTGCCAGTGCTACGCCTCAGCTTCCCGGCAGTAGAATTTTAGGTGGCACAAATTCCAGCTCCAGATTTCTACAGAGATCTCGAGCTGGCAATAAACTCCAAACCAGTGTATTTTACTGTAGGAGCATTGGCGCTATTCACAGGTCTTGTGCATCCTTGATGAATTTGTTCTTGAGTTATCTCGTTTTTCAGATTTTCAGAAAACTTGACATCTGACCTTTACCTCGAGGCTGAGATTCAAACTTGTTCGAGATTTTTAATCGATGCCTCTAGGGCACATGTGTCAAACTCAAGGGCCGGGGGCCACATCTGGAACAGACTCAGGTGTAAGCAGTAAAGTGACTGGTAATCATATTGTACTTTTCCACCCTTAGTTCATTGTGGCTTGAGGCTTCTGTAAACCAAAGACAAAGAAAAATTAATCTGTGCATGAATACATCCCTGTTACTTATTTGTAAAATCTGTAATATTCTGGCTGTCTTGCTATGAAGTTTACATTTTCTCTTTATATTTTCTCAGTTTCATTATTAGTGTGAAATTACAGATGAGCTGCTGCTGATTTCCACATATATTCTGCTATATGGGTGTTTTTCAACCTATGAGATACTTACAGGGTTGAATAATTTATGATTTAAAATGACAGATTAAATGACATTATAAATAATCATAAGTTGAAGCTCTAATTAAGTTCATCCAATTTACACCTAAATTTCTATTTCTATTCTAGTTCCATGTTCAGAAATACTGAACCCTGCTGCCATGCATTGTGTCTTAAAGGTCACCTTCTGCTGCCACTTTCACTGAGTCTGAAGTCAAGTGCAAAGCAAACACTACACTGACTGATGGAGGAGGCCGTCCTTCCTTCCAGATCAGCCCTGTTGAACCTCTGGGGAAGAAAACGCAGACGCAAGCTGCTGCTATTTGTGGACTACAGACAGCGTAGGCTAAAATGACACGTTGGACCATGGTCTGCGGGAGGACGTTGGCTTTTCTAGCGGCACACAGTTCTTGGAAGGCATGATTGATGCACATCTCCTCTCGAGCGTCTTAATCGTTTTAGCCCGTCTGTGGCTGTGTAGCTGCCACACAGTGGCCATGGCCTGTGAGAAGGCCACTCTTAAGCTCCAAATGGGGCTAAATGGCCCTTCTTTATCCTGCTGCTGTTTCCTCACAGAGGTTAGCCTCTCTACACCGCAAATTACTCCCTAAAAAGCTGGCAGACAGGGCCGTGCAGAAATTGCCATTTATTTGTTTATGGTTTAGGCTGGGCACTAAGACCCCTATAGTAAAGGCTATTTTTAGCGGTGTAATCCTTTAATGGATTTATAATCAGCCAGACAGGCCAAATAGAAAAAGTAAACATAAAAATGTATACTGGGTTTATAACTGATCTGTCATTATTTTTGTCCTTTTGAGCTTTTACTTAAGAAAAAGAAAACCTTTGCATCATGCAGACCTGCTTATGAAAAGTGAGCTGTCAGCCTTATTGTGAAAGCTAAGATAATTTCTGGGATACAAATCATGATTTTGAACAATGAATAACTAAGAAGTGAATTTCAGTGATTTGCAAAAACAAGTCTGTAATGGAGAGGGTCTCATTCAGGTCTTACACAGATGTGTCTCACATAGATCTCAGACATTCTGCCCTGCTAAGCATTTACGGTGCAGCTAATCTGCTGAGATGGGAGGGGAAAACATGACCACACACACACACACACACACACACACACACACACACACACACACACACACACACACACACTGCATGGCCCGCCTCCTCTCAGAACAAACTCCTGAATCCTGTAGACATCCACATTTAGAGGTGATGCCTTCAATTTTTTGACTGGTACTGTATTTCATATCAACAGCCATCATTCTATTTTCTTTGGCTAGTCGCCCTGCTGCAGGCCCATGGAAATCTACAATAAAACACTTTCTATACTGTTTGCTAAATATTGATGTGTTTGACATTTCCCCCCAAATTTTACACTTATTTGTGGTGTAAAAACTTCTGTAGATGAAGGCAGTCAAACCCAGCCAGCAGGCTAAGTGCTACATCATGACTAAGCTGACATGAACAATTAAGAGAAAAGGACTTTGTGGTTGTTTTCAACAGAGAGAAAAAGACGTGCTTGGTTTTTTTACTGGTTGCTTTTTTTTCCTTGTATTTTTATGCAATAAGATTTTCAAAGCTACTTCCGACTGCTCCCTTATTCACAAGGTGTCACCAGAGCAGGTAGCTCCGCATGTTTGATTTGCGAGATTTTTACACCAGATGCCCTTCCTGATATCAAACCAGGGATCCTTTGTCTGTTAGGTGAATGTGTAAACCACTACACAACTGCAATAGCATTTTAAGATATGCTTTAATAGAATTTGTTTCTCTCTGGTTTAGTACATCATCATTTTTTTTTAATGTCTGTTATAATATCAAGCACTAAATGATAACAAACCATCAGCAGTTGATACATCACTGCATCTGGATCAGTGAATGATCAATGAAGGCAGCAATGACTATAAAACAGTTCCTTATTATGCAGGAAAGCTGTGAGTCAAACATGAACTAAGAATTCTGTATTTAAGTGATGCCCTCAGTTTTCAACTCTTCACCTCTTCAGCCTGGCAGTTATACCAGGACCAGGCCAAAAAGTGGGTTAGTACATCTGCAGTGAGGTCACTAGCAAAGACTGAGAACCCAGTGGGGCTGAGACTGACACCGAAAATTACAAAACCAAACAGAAAATGTGTTGAGGAGATTCTGCACTCACAGTCGGTGACAACAACTCTCCCAGTGTGTGGTGAGTTCATTAATCCACTTGTCTCTCCTGCATTGCACAGTATGCCATCTATAAAACATATTCTGCCTTTTGTAAGCTACTTATTTATGATCGTATAGTACGCATAGTACACATGTGGTTTAAAGTAGTTTGCTTGTTCTGTAGCCTTATGGCTCCGTGTATATTAATTATATAGGACTACCTCTTGCAGTACTGTATTAAAAGTAAATTTAATTATTATTCTATGTATAGTGTATAGTGTGAATTACTTATGTTTATTCTTCTTATTTATATCTTTTTATATCATTATATCACTTATATCATTCACACCCATTCATACTAGCACTTGTTTCTACATCTAAGTGCTTTCTATCTACCTTTCACACTGCAATGAACACATTTGAAAGCAACTCAGGGTTCAGTATCTTGCCCAAGGATGCTTTGGCATGCAGTCTGGAGCAACCAGGAATCGAACCACCAACCTTCCCATTAGTTGTCATTGTACATTTTGTATAATGACAATAAAGGCATTCTATTCTAGTAGAGGACATGCTATACTTCCTGAGCTGCAGCCACCCTTCTTGAACATGTAATGCAGCAGAAGGGGAAAAAAGGATGTTTCAGTGTGGGAAGCCTATCGACACTTGCCACGAGTGAAGAGCACACATTTAGAGATAATGTGAAAGCAGGTGATTCATTCTGCAGATTTTTTGATGAATGGGTGCTATTCCACATGTCACATGTAGGTATTCAACTCCAGCCAGCTGCTCTCTCTGTCCTTCCACCAGGGTGAAGTCCTACTAATGTCCTACTTCCCCATCATAGCCCCAGTTCACTGTGTTTTAAAGTAAATCCAGCAATCATGACGGTCTGCATGAGTTCAATAACCCTGAGGATGTACGCACCAAATGAGTTTCTGTATAGACCGTGAATAACATCCAGTTTAACCCCTAATTAGACAGTGTCAGCATTCTAAATCTCATCACACCATAAGCATTGATTAGGTGCGCTGATCTGTTGGATTTGGCCTGAAAGTACACAAGCATTTAAATTCTGTCACTGTAACATCACCGTTACAATGAAACACCTAAGATAAGAGTAGGTTTGTTTTCCAAGGCAAACATGAGGCATATGTGGTCACAGGGAATCTGCAAAAAAGCTAATAAGCAAACAGATTCAGGTGGAAATGGGTCTTGAGTCTCAGCAAGGTGGACTGTTTCTGATTGTTTCTCTTGACAAGACATAGAATACTAGTGTCTCCAATATTTAAATAGCATTATGTTTAGTCAGAGTGATCCCTGAAAACTGGAGACACAACTTGGACTTAACCTTTGATAACTTGAGACTTCTCTTGGACTTGACCTGAAGACCTTAGATTTTACTTGTGGTAACCTGTGGTAACTTCAGACTGAACTTGAGCTTGCCATCTGCTGTCCTGAGACTACATTAGAACATGTGCCTCTGATAACTTGAGACCATAAACTTGACTTTTACTAAGAGAAATGTTTTAGAGAGTGACTCAGTGTTTTAGTACTGATATTGTACCAACACTGTGTTCCTTACAAGTGTTTTAGGGTAGAATGTGAGGTATCTCAGTACCTGCACACAAGCTTCAGCGTGAGTTTACTGCAGTTCCTCACTTGCCTCTTTTGATGAACTTTTCTCACCTCTGCATCTCACAGACTCTGTGAGAGCTCCAGACTATACCTGTCAGAGCAACTCCCTCGAGTGAGTCACAGCCTGTTCAACAGACCTCTACTGACTAAAGGTTATTTGAGGGAAGTGCTGATGTAACCACTGACAACCGATGTGTTTTGTTTCAGACGTGTGTCTTTAAAAAGTTATGCTGACGTTTTGTTTTTTTTTACTCTTCTTTATTTGTAGTTTTGGAATTGACAATCAGGAGTTGTTGGGTAATGCAGACATGATTCTCTGTATTATTGTAGGGTCTTTACCTTATGATATAAAACACCTTGAGGCGACTGTTGTTGTGACTTATTCAATTCAAATCAGTTTTATTATACAAATAAAACTGATTTGAATTGAATAAGTTAACATTTTACAAGCAGACTTATTCTGGACTCTTTCACATCCTTTGCGTATGTCGTAATCTTGTTTCAAGTCACAACAAACACTTCACTGCAAGGTGGCAGAGCTGGGAGGTGGGGGAGGGCCTCAAAGTTGTCTCGTAAACAACTCACAAACCACCAGGGTTCCCACATGACATGTGTCCCCTCCCATTCTTACACACAAACACGCACACACATACACTGCTCTGAAAGAGGTGGGGGCAGTGGCAGTGGGACGTGGTAAGTTCATTTGGACTCTATTTCACTTCCCCATTCCCACACATAGCACAGTGCAGTGTACACACTCGTGCGAGATATCCTTACCGCACTGCAGGAGTAGTCAGTGCAGGCAAATAACTTGGTTTGCATTAAAGAGATAACACTGACATCATAAAATCAATCACTGAAAAAAATCTTTTTTTCTGGCGATTCTTGTCCTTAAACAAGTGCAGTAAAATGTTTGTTTCCAGTACAAATCAGAGTGAAATTAGATTACTGCAAACAAAAGAAACACTTGCAGTTCAAAACAGAAGCCCACAACACAAAAACTTGACAAAGCTGATCTTTATCATAATTACACTAAAGTTATAAACTGATTTGCATGTCATTGAGTGAAATATTTGATCCCCTGCAACCTAGCCAAATCACAAACAATCAATCAATCAATCAATCAATCAATCAATCAATCAATCAATCAATCAATCAATCAATCAATCAATATTCTAATCTCAATTTATGTGCATAAAGCACACCTGTCAAAGAACATCAGGTATAAGATTGTAGACCTTTAAATTTCAGTACCTCAAAATTTTGAGTTAAACTTGAAAGTTTGAGATACAGATTTCAATTTTTTTTCAGTAGCAGAAACAAGCTTCTTTATGTCTTACATCTGTAATGTGACAAAATCACTTTATGAATACAATACAGAGCACTTAAAGTGGCAGACATAATGCATTCCCTAGCTCCTTAGATTAACCTTTCCTCTAACCTAAACCTGATTTTATATCCTCTATTACTGAATCCTCAAGAAGCTCTTTGAAATTGTGAGGAACAGAATGTAGAAAAGTTTTGAACTGAAATGTATCCGCACAAATAGCGGAACATGCACACGCATGCACACACACACACACACACACACACACACACACACACACTGATGTCTGAAACTTTTTTTCACCATGGGCCTCTGAGTCATAATATGAAGGAGGAAGCCAGGAATGAGTCAGAAAATGTTCCACAATCTTAATAGTACATCTCAGAGATGCATGAATGATTATCAGGGACTGTTTGTCACTTGATACAATAAATAACTCCAGTGATGAGACAAAATTTGCAGTCTGTTGGCTGCTCGCATTCATCCTGCAATAATGAATGTTGCAGAATATAACATATGAGCAAACGCAGATCAAACCTGTTATATTATAGTGTAAAAACTGGACAGGTTTTCCTGAACTACAACCACCTCTGCTCTGATGGTAATGCTACATCACTCTTATGAAAAATCAGAAAAATAAATACAACCCTGTGTGCAACAGCTCTTTGAAATTCTACTCCACTCCATAAATTAATTGGCTTTGCAGATGAAAGAAACGTGCATTGTTAAGTGCTAAGTGCTGAACTGAGAGGCTTAGCAGTGCGGCATTACTTCAAAGCTCTACCAATTACACAGGGTATCCCCACTCCACTGAGAGGGGTGAGGCATGCTTTGATGGGGGATGGACGGCAAGCTCCGACTCATGGCCGTCCTATTGATGCATCATCTTCCACTAGAGAGAGAACTTTTTTTTGTTTGACTAGATTTCTAAATCACACACACACACACACACACACACACACACACACACACACACACACACACACACACACACACACACACACGCACACACACACACACATACACACACACACACACACACAGGCTTGGGGTTAGGATTAGGGTTGGGGACATCACTGATGACAGTTCAGCCCTTCATCTAATCCAGCCCATGTAAATGTTGAAATATTTCACAGAATAAGTAAAAACTTTGACCTGCTGGTGATCAGTGCTGGTATGAGGATCCATCCTCTGGAGACCACAGAGGACCGAGCCACATTTCAACATAGACCGTCAAATATTGCTCTAGATATGTCACTAAAAATCCAAAAAGTGAACCTTATGATAGAGTTACAAGAGAAAGAAGTAAATTATCAGTATGGGATGCCCAACAATGCACAGAGGTGCACAGCTGAAGGGCTCCAACAGTGAGTTTCTTTCTCCCTAGGGAGCCACTGTTTACTCAGCACAGGCTGGCCTGGAGAGTGACACAATAGGCCTCTGAACCACATACTGATGTCATACTACTCATCTCCACATTATCCCTGTTATTGATTAGTCTGATCTCAGCTTGGAGCACTGGGAATCAACAAAACACATAGCCCTTTCTTTCTCTCTCTCCTTTATCTTTTCTCATCCCACTGACTCCCACATAATCCGCAAAAAAATATATATATTTCTTTTTTAACCCAGCCTCCCTTCTGAAACCCTTACACTGTCCCTTTGTGGTTTATTGAGCAGCGCTGCATTGATAGTGCTGAGATTCTAAAGTGTGCAATCACGCAGAATTAGTAACAGCTTTTCACCCCTTGTGGCTAAATTGGTTTTGCTGCAAAGCAATCATTAAGAAGACGCAGCATGGAGTTCAGAAAGTAGATGCTCTCAGGCTGAAACATGGATTGTAGAGTAAACCGCTTGATAAGAATATTGACATGTTACTGCCTGACAGCATCTGTATCGATTCAGGTTCTGTCAGATCTGATGTTGACTTGAGAGACGTAAGTTTCTGCAAAACATTCTAACGGCTAGCAAATTACTCACAGAGAACCCTGAGTTGCCAGAAGATTTACAGTAAGCGGAAAATGTGATTCACCCACTGTGATGCTTCAACCCCTAAAAAAAATCAGTGGAAATGTAGGCTGGGCCTCCTACCCCTCATTGTTTCCACACAGGAAAATGTACAGGGGTTTAACCTATTTTAAAAAATCAGACTGTATCACATGCCTGACTGCAGGATATCTGTCTCTGCTGAGGAGGGATGTGGGCAGAATGCCGCTTTCATCTCATGTGAGATGACGAACTCTATGGCATTTAGTGAAATGTATGTATGTACTGACAGACAACAAGATTTTCTGCAAACTGTTCTTCTAGCTGCAAATTCTGGACAGAGATTTTTCTGATGGGAAATCAGAGAAGTCAACTATGAAGAAACCTCATCTTTAAATTGAGGAACTGTGATTTCAGGCCTTAATACCAGTCTAACAACATGAAGCTGATGATGACCCCATCTAACAGCTACAGTATGTGTTCATTTAACTGTGGAGCTCAGAATCCATCTGTGAGTGGCACTGTGTGACATGGTAACACTGTTCCCCAGCTCCTCCTGCACTCAGCTGGCCCTCTGCCTGGACTCTGCCACTCACTCATGTTGCCTTTCACTTTGCCTCTGACATCAGTGCGGGGCCCGGTCGCTGCCTAACCGTGGCAGAGCCAATCTAGGGTTTCACATGAAGCAAGGTGGAGTAGAAGGATAATTGGACTTCTAATGCCTGTTGAGTCACAGTATCTTTTGGAACTAAAAATACACCCCTCGTGTATCTGCCTTCATACATGTGTGGAAAGGAACCCCACGGACATTCAGGGAGAATTCACCATCAGTTTCTTGATGCTGGAAAAGCAAACTGGAGCCAACTCTGAGCGGCAGCCCTAAAGTGTGCTACTGTAGCTGTCACGTTGAGGGCTCACTTGGAGAATTCCTCAAGCAGTTTTCTCTTCCAGATCAAGATTTCATTTGAGCTGCAGTTTGAGGATTTTTAAGTGTGAAATGTCAGAATGTGTTGATTCACATAAAGCAGATGCACTCCAAATGCACATGTGTTATCTTTTTAAATACTGTATACACCTGGTTAATTATTTACATCTCTGAAGGTCTGCAGTCTCGCAGCGCTGCCTGCGTAAGAACCTGTCTTTCCTAATTTTATCTCTCGAGAATTCGTTATTCTGGCCACGAGCCAACATCAGGCCCATCATCAGAATTTTTGGGGTTTTACAGGAAGGGAGGGGAGGAAAAGGGTCACAGAGCAGTTCAACCGACAAAGGGGCAAGGTGAACGAGGCCTCTGAAAGTGGGGTGGGGGTTTAAAGACTGGCCTGCAAGGCTTGCTGGAAACAGATGTCAAACAGGAACTTGTGTGTTTAACGTCTCCTCTGCAACAAACTTCCTGATCTGCCTCAACAGGCGCCGGCCTGCAAACTGCTGCCTCATACTTCACCTCGGTCTGCCTGTGACCTACTTTCTGCTGGGATATGGAAAGTCAAAACAAAAAAGTAAGAGAAAGAAAAGGCTCACTCACTTGCAGGATGATTTGGGCAGGTCATTCTGGGGAATGTCTTGGGGGCAACGCCTGTCTTTTCTAGCTGCTCTAGAGCTAAATCAGGGTTCAAATGTGATTTAAGTGAAATGTGCAGCACTGTGTATCCACAAAGATCAGCATTATAATAGAAGCAGAAGAAAAACTTGGAGTATCGTGATACAACACCATATCTTGGAATAATTTACAGAAGTAAAAATTCTACTTTTAAGTTATTTATTTTTTCATTCTCCCACACAACTTTCAGTATCCTTTTTTTTTTTTAAATAAACTTTGTAATGCAAGCTAATGTTAGGTAATAAAAGCAACAAGAAGAGATGAAAGCTACATTAACTTATCAAAAATAAGACCAGATTCAAAATGAAACTAGCTTGCTAAACCCAATAACATGAGTTGATATAACACAAATTCAACTGTTCAGTGTTTCAGCAAACAGTTTCATTGAAAACCACTTCATTCAGTTCAGTGACATTTATCTGAGAAATAGGGTAAAGGTCCATTTGGTAACCTTTGGTAGCATCCGTGTGGTGTCACAAGTGGCCAGGCTTAAAGCCAATTTCTGTGGCGCAGTAAACATCTGGCCTCACCTGAGCCTGGACACACCTGCTGACAAATGATCTATCGATCTATCTATCTGTCTATCTGTCTGTCTGTCTGTCTGTCTGTCTGTCTGTCTGTCTGTCTATCTATCTATCTATCTATCTATCTATCTATCTATCTATCTATCTATCTATCTATCTATCTATCTATCTATCTATCTATCTATCTATAACAAACTACAGGAATTGTGTAAAAGAAAACTAGCATATTAACAGATTTCCTAGCATCCATCCACAGTTTTCCTGAACTTGTTTTCCCATGTCCAGGCGCTCAGCTGATTTTATATTTTCAAGTAAGCTGATATTGGAGTCATCCTGCTAACTAACAACCAAACGAACATATTCTCCTTGAGTGGAGATTGCTATAAAGGCTCAGCCAGTTCAGTCCACTAGCTAGGTGCCAAAATAAGCAGGAACCGCAGCCACATCCACGCTGGCTGCTGCTGACATAAGAACAGGTTGTTCATTGCTGTCTTCATGACTACTCATTCAATATCCACAGTGACCCCGTTTGGCTTTTAGGCAGAGGGATGTTGTAAGTTGTAAAACTGTGCCACATGAGAAATATCACTGATTGGGAAACACAAAGACAATAAAGAAATATCAGCCAGACTCAAGTGAGAACTGCTAAATCCAGTTACTGCAAAAAAAAAAGAAAAAAATTAAATAATAACTTTAAAAATCCTAAACAATTCTGTTTTATTCATCAGGGAAAAGTTTTGCTCGTCAAGTAAGAGTTTCTCAGAAAGTAGTGATCCCTCATCCCTCCCTCTTTCTCTGCTTCTGACCATGGTCATCTTACAATAATTCTTACCAAAGCTTTTGATTTTGTTGATCAATTTCTTCTTTTTGACGAGCTTCATGCTGCTGACAAGCTATTGGTTTTTCTTAACGTGCATTGATGTGGTTTAATTACTATTTGCAGGCCCTGAAACTCAATTTGAATATTCTACAAACCCAATGTTTAGCTAAGAAATTACTTTCTTAATAAATCAAGAACTAGGATGAAGGTGTGTGGCTTCCCTCTTCTTCCCACAGTCCAAATACATGCATGGTAGGCTAAATTGTCTGTAGGTGTGAATGTGAATGATTGTCTGTCTCTACGTTTTAGCTCTGCGACAGACTGAATTCTTGTCCAGGAAGTACCCTGTCTCTCACCCTATGACAACTGAGATAGGCTCAAGCACCACCATAACCCTGAATTGGATGGATGGATGGATAAGATAAGATAATGTTTATTTGTCACATGCACAGTTATACACAGTACAATGCACAGTGAAATGTATTTTGTACCTGCAGCCATATATACACTCGCACATATAAATAAGAAGAATAAAAATAAGTAATTCACACTATACACTATACACACTATACATGGAATTATAGAATATTATAATAATTTACACTGAGCAATAACAGTCCAGTTTCGGGCTCAGAGTTGAGCAGACGGATGGCTTGTGGATAAAAACTGGATGGATGGATGATTTAGTTGATGCTCTGGTGTCATGCAGAACCTCAACCATAAATCTGACTCCTGGCTAAAACCTGTAACGACTGTAGAGCACTTCAGAAACCAGATCAAATGGAATATTTAGAAGTTTGGACTGACTCTGAAGTTACATCTTGTAAAAAGTAAACTTTGGTGCTGGTGTTCTACATAATTCCAAACACTGTTTAACACATGTTAGAGACTTCAATTCTCAGATTCACTTTATCTTTACATTAGCGTTAACTTTCATTATCTTAATAGATTAAAGCAGTTTCTTTTCCTTCTAGTTGAAGTCATTCATTAGGCAGTTCAACTCTATTTATCTTTAGTGTCCCTTTTATATCAAAAGAATATAACTTATTCTGACTAAAACAAGTTACCTTTTCATTTCTGCTCCTTTTGCATAATTTCTTTTTAAATTGAATGAATTACTAGAGGTGTGTGTGTGTGTGTGTGTGTGTGTGTGTGTGTGTGTGTGTGTGTGTGTGTGTGTGTGTGTGTGTGTGTGTGTGTGTGTGTGTTATAGTTCTGTGTTTATAGAAGGTCATTTTATTGGTCCTGCAGGAATTTAATTTTTCAAGAAAACCCCGCCTATAACATCCTGTAAGAGTAAGAGAGTGTCAATCACAAAATAAGACGGCGCTGGATTCCCAAAGAGCCATAGATTATTGTTCTCTCACTCGATCAGTGTGAGAGAACAATGAATCATTACACCTCTTCTTGTGATGCCTTAGTTTTACTTCAGAAAGGCATATACAGTAAAAGTCGCCTAAGTCGAAGTCACACAAATTGGATTTTCGCTCTAGTCGGATGGCTTCTGCAGGTCCCGATTTTTCCTGATGTTAATTCCAGTAAAAATGATCTCCAAGGCGGATCATACAAGTCAGCTTTTTGTCTACCTCAGATGAAAAATCTGGTCCCATTGCAAAACATTTCCAATTAAATGTGATCACATAAGTCGGATGAGTTTAGCACTAAAGCCCTCCTCAGTGCCCATTACACCCACTTCCAATATGTACAATCTACACAAACGGACAATCATGGAAAGCGTAAGCTACAAACTCACACCTACGAGCAAAAATATTAGATTATAAAATTTGCAGAAGCAAATCCCAGGATAAACCAGAAAGCTATTGCCGTGAAATTCAATATTAGGCCCCAAACTGTCTAATATTTATGTAATTTTAAATATAATAGATAGGCACCTAAAAGTCTATCAAGCAGATGAAGATGAACCTGTTTGAAGGCACTTGAGGGTCAGGTCAGATTCACTCTACAAGCTAATTAATATTTTTCATGGAGTTAAACTGTGAGTGGTGCTTCCTGTATCCTGACTGTAGTCCACACACTGCTTCTTAACACACTTCTGCTGACATTTGTTTTATTACTCATCATGAGCTTGTGACCTGAATGTTTGCAACACGAGGGAGAGCAACAAGGAAACAGGGATCAGGTGAGGGCTGGATTATATGCCTGCCAATGAGAACCAAAAGCATTTGTCACTGAGGGGTGTGTGGGTTGGGGGTAAATCAGGAGCTTTAGGTTAAGGAACAAAACAGAGAAAAATGTAGGAGGGAGAGGTGGGACAGACTGGCCAGGGTGGAAGTGGCTGATTCATGCAGGGTTCACTGAGTTCAGCTAGTAAATAAGTGACTGACTCTTCCAGCTGCATTCCAAGGCTCCACCTCACCCTCCCTCCCAGCATCTTCTCGGGGGGATTCCTGGGGTTTCTGGGGCTGCTCTGTGTGTCAACATTTCCAGACCCTGCTGCCAGCAGTGAAGGGGGTGGGGGAGCTGCTGCGTGGCTCATTCACTTTTAGTGTGTTTATAGATGAAGAAGGGAAGGTACACAGCCTACCCTTGTCCTCTAACAAAATCAACTAAAGGGTCCTGGTCATATGAGGTGGTTCCCTCAGAAAGCTTATAGTGCTGCAGCAGACACTCATATTTGGTCATACAACACAGTTCTCATAGCTGGCTGTGGCGGTCAGAAGTTTATATACACTCATCATGGGCATGATTATTATGGTAATTTGGGGCTTTTAATTATTTCTGTGAACTGTTCCAAAAAACCAAAATAAATTGCAACTTTTGCACCCAATTCCTGTTTTTTAAAGGCATTAAAAATGTTTGCTGTACAATCCTTCCACCCTTGGAAAAGAACAGTTCAAAGAAATGATTAAATGCCCCAAATTACCATGACATTCATGCACATGAGGAGTGTACTGTATGTAAACTTCTGACTACAGCTGTACAGACTAATACACCCCTAAAACAACGCACAATCTGACCGTGGAACGATCTGCCTCAGCTTTGGCTAATCATCTCAAACACACTCTTTAGTCAGCTTGGTTTCCTGTGCAACAAAAATGTAGAATTAAATTAGGCTGTAAGATAAATCTCCAGCACTCACCAGCAGTATCATGGTCAATGCCTGTGAGTGATCCCAGATGACAGAAAACAACTACTCTAAAAATTTCATGTTGGATAATCTATACACTGCCAACAAAACACCACACAGGAATGAGTTTGAAGGGAATACTGCTGTTTGGCAATTCAACAGGCATTCTGAATGAGCTTCAGCTTTCACAGTGAAATTTGAGTCTCAGCATAACTGCTCCATATGAACTCTGGGTATTTACATGTTGTGGTCAAAAGTTTACATACACTCACGGGCATGAATACCACAGGTTTGACAGGGTCAAAACACCAAAGAAAATTAGAGAAAATTCAAAATAAATTGAAATTTGTGCATCAAATTCTTGTTTTTTAAAGTCATTAAAGACGTAAGCTGTACAACCATTCCACCCTGGAAAAGTTCAGACAGTTCAAAGACAACATTAAAAGCCCAACAATACCATGACATTCATACCCATGATGAGTGTATGTACACTTCTGACCACAGCGGTAGCTCCACAGTTCAAATCATTTGTCTGATTACTGTGGAAATTGAAGCTGGTTTGGCTTGAATGAGTCAACAAAATGATTCATTGTAATCAAATTTCTGCTGTGTAAAAATAGAAGATTCAGGGACACTGGAGCTTTTTAGGTCTGTTTATCTGAGATTTCCAGCCTGAGCATCCAGGATGTTTTTTTACTTCCCTGTGTGGAGACGTGTATAGGTTCAACATTCATGAGTGGAGGCCTGACATCCTGAGAAAACTGGCTGAAGCAAACTAGCTCTGAGACAATAGTGAGAGGCTGAAGGTGAGGAGAGCTGGGCTTTTGCAGCTAGTAATATATTCCAAGGAGCTCTCTAAAGTGCTCCACTGCCATTGCCCCACATAATGGTTTCCATGGTGACAGGTCCTCAGAGACAGGCCTAAAGTTGTTCTGTCAGGAAAGACATGAACTGACAGAACAACTTTCCTCCGTGTCACAAAACATTTTTCACGGCTTCTTTTCCATTCTGTGTCAGAAGAAAGTAAACTTCACTTTACAGAAGAAAATCAGTTTTTCTCCATGATCTGTTCCTATTATTCCCATGGCCAAAGCCCCAAAACTTCCTAAAGCTGCCTATAGTCTTGACAACACAGTTGGAATTTGCATTCATTAGTAGTTTAGAAGAAAACAACATTCTTTACACAGTCCCCAAGCCTGAAGAACCACTTCTCTTCAGAGAGTTCATTTCCATTTCAGATAACTGGAAATTTTACAATACTGATTTGAAGCAAATGGACCGGTTCTTATAGAGCGCTTTTCTACTCTACTTTGAGTGCTTTATACAACATGCCTCATTCATCCATTCACACACAGTCATACAAACACTTCTTTCTACAGCTAAGTGCTTTCTATCTAACATTCTCACACATTCATACTCCGACACTTGCATCGGAGAGCAGCCCGAACCACCAGAAAATAGTCACACTGAAGAGAAGAACTCCATAGCTGGAACCTGGGGGTCTGATGTTGGCCACAGACACAGTGTTGGTACACATACCACATGCCTTCTTTGTTTGAAGTCTCTGTGAACAGAACTGACAACTAGGGTTGACATCATACGTGCATGGTCACCAGATACAAAGGCTGTACTACACAATATTAAATACTGAGAGCTCAACAGTAGGCCAGGTATTGTCATACTCTCCATTCTCCATGTCAAAAGTCCTTCACAATGAACAAAGAGCACTGAAATGGTGTTTAGTGCTATGCTATTGTGCACTTTGTAGTTAAGGTGTGATGACACAGTTCATATCCACATTAAATAAGTCTGTCTAACAGGGCTTCTTCCTTCCTCCTTGAGTCTCAGCATAACTGCTCCATATGAACTCTGGTTATTTACATGTTGTGGTCTAAAGTTTACATACACTCACGGGTGTGAATGCCACGCTAACTATAGTTAGCTATCTCAATTAATGGACATAAGTGGGCACATACAGGTAAAAGAGTATTAAGTCATAACATTGGCTATGGTACTGGCTATCCTTTTGGTATCAATTTTCAACATGCAGAGCAGTCAGAAAGCAGTAAATAGAAGTTCCTCAATATTTGAAAAAGCTGCTATGACACTGTAGCTAAAAGATCTCTGCTGTTCTCTGCAGGACCTAGTACCATTATATTTAAAAAAAAATGGAAGAAAAGCATGTTGCAGATAGGTCAATTTTACAGCTAAGGTTGTAAAGATACTGTATATTCTAACCCAAACTATGACTATTTTCCACAACTTATCTGACTATTTTTGTGACTAAAGCTAAATATACAGCAACTTCTGGATGACTAACCTGCATGGCATCCAGTGTGTTGAAATACTTGTCCTGATCATGTGTTTATATATATATATATATATATATATATATATATATATATATATATATATAAACACACACACAACATGTTTCCATTCACTGAACAGTAATACTGACATACTGTAGGAACAATAATATAACACATTTCATTTTTTTTCTTTTAATTTAAATGGTGTTTCTGTCTTTTCATGTGGAGCAACTTCTCCCATCATCTCCTGAACATACATGCCAGCATAGCAGATTATAGTTCAAGCATTCACCCATACCCATGTACATGGGAGGGCTATACAGCCTCATGACAGCTCTAACAGGAGGGAGAAGACAGTCAAGAGGGAGAAGATATTCAGTAATGGAATTTAAATAAAACACTTGCTCAGGGCTCATTAAAATTGCCCTGTGAGCTTGCTCATTAACTCTCCTCTTGAGTGACCTTCATTGCTCAAGGTGGGCTAGAATGAATTGCAGCCTTGTTTCCAACATCCTTCCAAACACCCTGCAAAGACAGACTGTGCTGATTTATGTCCAGTGAGAACTGTGCAGCTTTTTATGGGCTATAAAATTATTAACCCACAGAATGTCCTCTAAACACTTTAATTCCACAACAGAAAATACCTACCAAGTAAAAACACAGGGCCTCTTCCTGTTAATCTAACACTGCACAGGAAGGAAGTTCGTCTAAAAATGTACCAAACATGAAATCAACTTGATAGAAGCATTAAGTGCTGAGTCAACTTCAAAATTACATTAGATGAAAAGATTGGTGCCTAATAGGAATGCTTTTGTTAACTATGTAGTTGCTTAAAAAGGCTAAGCAACAGTAGCACCTCTGCAAGCTCTGACACACAGGTGGTGTTGTAAATTCTTATTTCACTACCCTTTGTTTAGTAAATTATAATGATGTACATTTGAGGCTGTTAGTTTTGCATGTTTTTAGTCAAAAATCAAAGAATCAGACCTCAGGCTCTTAACTGCTAACCCTCCTCTAGACCTCATATTCAAATGATGCTGTGCCGTGAGGCGCAGACCACTGGTGAAGTTTGTGCTTCAGTTTTGCTGAATGAAATTATAATATTAATACATTAGTATGTTACTTAGCACTAACTAGCAGTTATAGTATGTGTGTGCACTGGATCAGTACAGTTTATGAATCTAGCTCAGTACCCAGTGTCAAAATATGGTCACATTTAGCACCAACACACCAACACGGTGTGTCCAAAAAGCTAACACTGAGGCTTCACTATATTGGTTCCAGAAAACTAAGGGATGATATTATGGGGGACATTTATATACACTGCACTTTGCACTTTTTCCATGAAAAAACAAAACAAAAAAAAACATCAGGATTGAAGGGAATTGTTAAACAAATTGAACTATAAGCACAATCAGTAATGACATTGGTGCCAGAACCAGACCTCCCTGCAGTGCAATGAACACAAACCTTTGACTGGTTCTGTACATCTGTCAGAGGAGCTAGTCTAGCTGTACGAAGGCAGAATGAGAACAAGTGCAAAGAGCATTCAGCGGATGTAAATACAATCCAGCCTGATCATGCAGATTAAAAGGTCAAACTCTGCCTCAAACTTGCCTCTTTTCAGTGTGATTTGTTGCTTGCGGTAGGTTTGCCCACTAAAATGTCCTGTCCTGTCCGAAGTGTGACAGTGGTTCTGGGATAAACTGGCAGACTCAACATCCCTCCCCCTGCTGGCATGACCAGCAGTGTATTAAAATAAATCTGTGCTCTTGTCCCACCCCAACATGCTCACTAGACATTACCTTATACAAGGCTAGCTCCAGCTTCTGCTGTCTGCTGGCCCGTGATCATATTTTAGCCTGTCCCACTGCCCCCTGGCTTCAACTCCCCAAACCCCCCCTCCACCTTTAGCCCCCACCTCTTGTGTATTTCTGTGTACATGATCTCACATGACTCAACAAAACCCCAGGCCTGGAGCAGTGCTGTCCAGAGCGTTTTTCCCAAGAGGAAAAGAGAAGACTAAGTTTGTGGAGGAGGCCTGGAGTGCTGCCCTCGACTTGTCAGGCCTGATGGATTTTGGCTAAAAATAAAAGAAAAAAGAGGCCCTTGAAAGGCAGAAGAATGAACTCGGTGGTGCTCCTCACTGCTAACCAGCTAACCAAGAAGCCACATCGTGCAGCGTCTCCAGGTCCTTGATGCTTGAATAACATCTTGAATAACAAAGATGGTTTGCACGGTGGAGAGAACGCAGCATTTCACAAACAAAACATCCCCGTCAGGGAAGGAGTACAGCAAATATGAGATGAGCCAAGTGAGTGGGAATTCCTGTGTTCCCCCCTCCCCTCTGTTCCCCCCTCCCACACACATTCCCCTGCCACATTCACAACAGCAAAAAAAAAAAAAAAAATCAGAGCAAAAAAGGGAGCAGCAGACAAGTCTGTGGGCTTTTACCTCAGGGAGAAGCCCTGATTTCTCACTAGATCTCTGAATTTAGAATTTAGGCACTTTTTTCAACCCTATAAAAAAGGTTTTCAGTTTTCATTTGCCTCAATGCAATATCACCATTTACAGAATATCTAGTAACAAATACCATCAGTGACCTGTAGGTTGTTTTTTATTTTTTAAAAAAAACTTGAAAATGTTGCATTTTGAAACTGTTCAGAGTGTTAAGAGTTGGATATGATTAGAGGTGAAACTGCTCCATGAGAAAGGAGCTCCTGTTTGCTCTGTAGTGGCTCTACAATCAACAAACACCTTCGTTATATCTGACAGGCCTTAATCAGATGACAAATAAGCAGATATCTGAATTCTGAGTGGATGTAAGAGACTGACCCCCACAGGTGCTGTGGGCAAGCAGCTTATTACATCCTACAGTCAGGTTTCATATTAAGAGACCTCTGGAAGTTAAATTGGAGGAGAGGATCTGTTTATAGCACCTACATGTTTTAAGAAAAATACTGATATTGATATACCCGTATATTAAAAAACATACTGCAAGAAAAAGTGATAACCTACACTAGATCCATTTTAGACCTTTCCTTGCTAAATGTGCTCATCTCCATTATGTGGGATGGAATGTCTATTTAAACCTAAAACTTTTAGTACTTTCTGTGCTTAAACTTAACAAAACAGCAAGTAAAACCAACATCCTGGTCAAAAGTTGTGCTTGTTCAGCTAGTTGGAGGACTTGTTGGGCTTTAGAGATCAACAAGTGTCAATGTGTTGGCCTGAAAAATGAAACTGACTGAGAAGAACCAAAAACTGCAGTTCCTGGAGTGGTTCACAGCCTCCCACGTTCAAATGATCAACTAAACAGCATTAAAACCCACCTGTTTGGAACATTTTTAACTGTTCAGTATTTCTTGTTTGATATGCTTCTTTTTTGGTGTGTGAAATTCTAATACTTTATTTGTATGTTACTTTATTTGTGTTACTTATGACTATTAGCAGGTGTCTGTATCTGTGCATGAATGTCACTTGCTCACCACACTTGCTTGCAGTAGCTTATAACGTAGTAGTTCACCCTCTTATCCAAATATGTCACCAAAGAACAGTATGGAGGTGGTCACAACACTCAGGCTTTAAACAGGTGAGATTGGCTACATATCTACCTTTCTTCCACTGGAGAGTGTTACCTCCACTGACTTCAGCAGCAATTCTATGATGTCTATTTGCCTGAGCTATAAGATGAATAGGTAAGCAGATTAATGAGTTAAAATGTGTTTTTTGGGAATTTGTAACCAACAAACGCAATTTTTTTCATTCTTCATCAGGGTCTCAGAACTGTGTGATATAATCCCGATTCACCACGTCTTGTCCTGTCAGTGATGGTTTGCTGCTCATTCTTTACTGTTGGCCATATGTGAAGCTTGTATAAGGACTGTATTGTGTTCCAGACTGACATCTGGATCCTATCAGAGACCACAAACGCAGATGCAGTGAAAGCACTAGGTGCCACTAGAGTAAGCACTAGAGTGAGAGAACGTTTTCAACCTCTGCAACAGATCGCATATCACTCACACACACACACACACACACACACACACACACACACACACACACACACACACACACACACACTAGACAGAGGGAAAGATCAACTGTCAGGGAGAGGTTCCGCCTCACCTAGCCTCCCACGCTATCTGAGAGTGTCCTGAAATATCCCTCCCAACTGAACAAAAGAACAAAATGGCAAGAAGGGATATGTGATACAGCAAGGTTAAAAATAGATCCACTGCTCAAAGATGGAGTTCTGTTTACACTTTGAGTAATTGTGGTTAAGTGTCCTAAGACTCAAATCAGGATTTAAACAAACAAACAAAAAGAAAATTATGTTTTTTTTTTCATCACTTATAGATGTAGAAAACTTTACTTCCATAAGGATTTTATGTAGCCTGGAACTTGAGAAAAGGGAGAATCAAACATTCTCACGCATGTGAAAGCAAAGAATGCTCTGTTTTGAGGCTTCGGTGTCTCATGGTACGTGAAAAATAAACAATCTGCCCGAAAAACCTGAGAAGTCCACCTTTTGTTTTGAATGTCACTCCACACAGCATACTACTTCATTGAAGCATTACATCATGACAGAAGCATCCATGAGACAAGCAGAAACCGTTCCTAACTGTGGTTTGCCGCACATCAATCAAAGCTTAGTGAGAAAAGGCGGGAATTAAGGGAGAGAAACCCTGAAAGAAAAAAAGTGCCTTTCAGGTTCAGAGTATCTGGAGGGGCCTTTGCTCCAGATCAGGGTGGGGGTGAAAAATGACATAAGGAGATTAAACAGAGTTTTGTTTTTGATTCAAAAAGTTGCACTAAAGTTTTCTGCACAATACAAAAAAATTGCCTTTTATTATTTTCAGCATTTAAAGAGGCACATTTCTGAAGGACTTTGTAAATCAAAGTCTGCTAAAGAGCAGCGTGTATTCATACAGACTTGATTCAAAGACATTCCAGAGGTATAATGGGAAAAATTTCTCCCACTCGGTGTCATAAGTGCATGCAACATGCCTCAGAGTGATAGGAACAATAGCCTCTTTCACTGCCAGCGCCAGGCTGGGGATGGGGAGGTGCATCCCTGCAAGCAGACAGGCTTGTACAGTTGACTGCAGATACTTCAGAGGGGCCTCGCACAAACCCAGGCAGCAAGCTACGGCTCTTAAAACGCAGACACGGTTCATGTGTGAATTACACACTAGGATTACTTTTGCTTTGTAAAACGCACATGCACAACAAAACTCTTTGTCTGGATTAGAACTGGCTGGCAGCTAAACTCCTGATTTCACGTGTGGGGAAAAAATTAATTGTGATGACACGTCTTCCGCTGTGTACATGTTGTACATTGTGTACATGGTTATGGTCTCCGGTTAGGGTTAGGGTCAGGGGGTTAGGGTTAGGGTTAGAACCGTTTTTTGAAATCTGAATCAAAGTTGCAGTGATGCACTCTCTAAAAGTTGCTCAGCTGGATATAGCATTTTATATTTGCCTTTAGATTTCCTCACGAAGCACCATCACAAATTTACTTTAGGTCAAGGCTCTGTGGAAGATCTTTGAATAAATAAAAATGTATTTTTTGCAATATTTTCACAGCCACACAAAATTCAAATATATGAGGAAGTAACTTTAGGAATTTTAATCATTTTAGTCTGAAACAGTTCTTACACCTTTATGAAGAATAATTAAGAAATATTAAGAAACCTGAAGAGGCTAAAACACAATTCTATGCAACTTTGCACAACTCAATTTAAACCTTTTTACTCTCACAAAACAGGATGAAATCATAACATAAATTTTTACCAATTTCAGCTGAGGCTCATTTTATAACACTCAACAGTTCAGTTTGTATTCCACTCTGGCACACATTCAGGACTGTGGAACCAACTCAGCTGAATGGAATGTCATGAAGGGCTGCAGTAACTGTGCCTTTAACTGCTGTGATGAGTCAAAATGATGGCTGTGAAGCATCTGCTGAGTCAGAAGTGCGTCGTAGAGGAGGAAGGGGAGCTAGCTTTGTGACCTTGGCATCATGTGTTACAGGGTAGAATAAGGTTTAAACTTATAATATAGTAAATGGACTGGTATTTATAAAGCACCTTGACCAGGCAAAATGCTTTTTACTGTAAGTCTCATTCACCCAATCACACACACACACACACACACACACACACACACACACATTCATTTATCTATTCCCAAGTGTTTTTAAATATTCACACACACGCACACACTCTGATGATGCATGGATTGGGAGCAACTCGGGGTTCAGGATCTTGCCCAAGGATGCTTTGGGATGCAGGCTGGAGGAGTCAGGGATCAATCCACTGACCTTCCGACTGGTAGATGTGAGGCTACCAGCATTCAGGTGATGGGAACCCATTAGCAGAGGATTAGGGCCAATGGAATGGCATTTATATAGCACTTTTCTAGTCTTTCTAACCACTCAAAGCACTTTAAACTACAAGCTATATTTACCATACATTAATACATACATGTTGTACTCTATGTAGCTCACATATGTGGCCAATATAGAATCACCAAACGCTAAGATATGCAGTCTGGTTTATGTTGTCTTTCTGTGAAGCGACAGTGCTAACTACTGCACCACTGTGCCACCCATTTCTACCTCAGGGGCAGTTATCCCTCAGAGGATTAAATGGCTGCATTTGTAGAAAACATTTATTGGTGCCAGATTAGCTCAGAGTGTGAGCAGGTGGCCATATGCCTTAGTTCAAGTCCAACTCGTGGCCCTTTGCTGCCTGTCTTGCCGTGCTGTTTCTCCCTACTTTCTTGTCTACTCTTCACTATCATACTATCCAACAGAAAAGCAAAATAATGTATCCAACATTGCCTCTTTTTCACCCAGTCATACACACTAATGGCTATGAGCTACCACCCAAGGTGCTAGTCTGTCTATAGGATATAGTTTGGGATTGAAAGTATGTTACACAAGAACATTTGGTATGTAGATTATTTCTTGTTGACCACAATGAGACATAAGTGAACAACACTAAGGATGTACAGTATACTTATTGTAGCTCGATTTTCATATCAGAGTGTTTTACGGCAGGTCCAGACCAGAGCAGCGTGCCGCTGCTGCCAAAAGTAAAAGTATCCACGGCTGTCAGGGTGTGAAACATGCCAGAGCTCCACGTGGTCTGGGCTGAGCCCTCTGACAACCCATACTCTCACTGTAGCAGCTTTAACTCCATTATTTACACGAAGCTATGACACTCATGACCTCAGGACAAAGAACACCTTTGTGTTTGCTTGAAGACTATTAGGAAAAGCTGCTATAATCGTTCTGACTTTATGTTCATATGCAAAGCATGTGAGAGCTGCCATTCATTTGTGAGCAACATGTCACTTCTGAGTTTCCCTTCTAACAAATTATTCAGTCGTATATTTGGCATAAATTCATTTTCAGACAGATCAGGGTTAAAGTGGAGGTCTCTTTGATTTATTTTGTAACTGGAGCTGGTGATCACAGGGACTGTTTGACTGACGCTAGCACAGTAGAGAAAGTTGGATTAATTATGACTGAATATTAAAACTTCTACAGCTGCTACTCTACCACCTGCAAAGGAAGTCAGAGAAGGAAGCTGTATTTCCTTTGCAATAGTTTGTTATAAATGGAAATAACAATGTAAAACATTTATTAGTTTTGAACAGCGTAGTTCTAGTGTAAAAATGTAAACGCAGCATATGAGTCTTTATGAGCGTCTCAGTGATCTGATTCAAAGGAAGGTTTTTGAGTCCAAAACGTTCTCTTCATAACAAAAAATAAACCCATAAATAGCTCAAGCTCTAACATATATGTTATTAGTCTTTTGCTTCTGGGATCATAAAATATCTATTTGAACATAAAAAAGGTACGTAGTAAACACAAACAATTAGACAACAGCTCTGCCTGATGTTTTGTTTTTGTGTGTATCACTATGACAAATGTTTGCCTCGGCTTCAGCAGCTTAACCACAACAGGAAAAAACAGCCTTCCTGCCAACAGAAAATCATGTTTTGACATATAAAAACAAAAGGTGGAGCGTGTGCAGTGGCAGTTCTACTTACAGATTTGTCCTTCATCTTCTTTGGGTGATTAGTGATCATTTATCCACGAGAAGCAGACGGACACATCTACATCACTATCAGTTAGAAAGATGCGAGGTCAGAGAGATGATTGGCACGTTGGTGGCGCGTGGGGAGGGCGTCCCTGCAGCATGAACACAGACCCTCCTATCATCCACAATTACTCACTTTTTCTCACAGGAAAGCTACGCAAACATGTGCACCATTGTCACGTCAGACATCCTTCAGATGGAAAGATTACAAACAGAGATGATTACAGTATAATATTTGATATAGTTGTGCATTTGTTCTTTTCAAGGATTTTTTTTTTAGAATATTCTTAAAAACTTTAAAAAAGCAGTGTTTCAAAAGTCAAGTACTCAGTTAATTTACCTTTTTCAGAACATTTTTGTGAACATGCAATATTTAAAAAAATCGAGGTGAAAGGAAAATTCACAGCAAACAGGAAAAACTATGCGATGAACAAAAGGACTGTGATTTTCTTCTCTTTAGTTTTGAAAATGATCCCCCTTCATTACCATATTATTTGGGCTGAACATAACCTAAACAAACAAATCAAATATTGCTGTTTTTTCTTTTTCCAGATAGTGACATAAGATATGTAAAATTCTCATTTTACTAAGGCTGAGAAAATCATAGCAGCTGATTGATTTCATAAAAAGTGATAATTGGATCAATTATTTGATTAAAATAAAGAGTATGCCCCCGCTTTTTTGGTGAGAAAAATAACAATTTGGTCTATTCTGACACTGCTATTAATAACAATAATCATTGCTAAGTATCACCCTTTTTACTGATTATTCATTTACACAACAAATGTTTTAACATGTGTCAAGTTTAAAAATTTCCTAACAATGAATACGCCTGTTTTAATGCTGCAAAGATATATCAATATTACATTCTTCATTATAATGTCATTATTTTGAACTTTTGAACATTTAATAGGCCATCATTTAACAAAAAATAATTCCTATTCATGTTCCGATAATTTTTCATTTTCAAAGATGGCTCTAGTAATAAAAAATAAAATAATAAAACTAATCATTAGCTGCAGTCACATATAGTGGCTCTGAGTTCCTCTAATAATGTGCCAAATCAAGCAAACTCCAGCTAACTGAAGGGAACAAGAAGAAACTGCTCGATGATATCACATTACAAACTAACCAACCAGTCACCACTATCACTATCACTGAGCTGTGGAACCCACTGGCTGGGTGAAATGATTAAGTCCTGGCTACAAGAGCTAAGGGCACAATGCCTCTGAAATCTTTCACTTTTGCATCAACTGAGAAATCTCTATTTCTTAGCACAGTGTCGTTGTCACATGAATATGATGCTCTTAATGATGATCACGATGATGATGGAACAGAGATACAGAGCAGAGAACGACACATGAGCCCGTGTTGGTGGAGCTGGCTGCAGGAGCACGTTACCTACTGAACATCTCTGCAGCAAAACTGAGAGATACAGAAAATCATTTGTACCCACAGCCATCAGATACAAACAGCAGATGAGCAATGTCAGACATATCAATTTCCCTCTGGGATCAATGACGTTATTCTTATTCTTATTGGTTGGTGGTTCAATCTCCAGCTCCAGTCTCCATGCGAAAGTATCCTTGGGCAAGACAGTGAACCCTAATGATGCATTCATCAGAATGTGAATGTGTGTGAGATAGAAAAGCACTTAGGTGTGAAAAAAACTGCTTGTATGAATGGATGAACGAGGTATGTTTTATAAGGCACTGAGTGCGTAGAGTAGAAAAGCGGTTACCATTTGGTCTGTTTGCTACTGTAATCTATCTAAATCACCAACTGCTGTACAGCCTTTCATTGAGCCACTTCCACTGAGCTCCACTCTCACTAACTGTCCTCTACCTTTGTTTGTTAACCTTTTTCTCTGTATTTCATGCAGCACTGTCTCCCAGAGGTGCCGCTCAGGTAACCACTGAAAAGCTGGAGAGAAATATCTGCAGAGTTGAAAAACTGCCAGGAAAAGTATGTCATTTAATCTAGATTATGATTCTCTACTGACTGCGTAGAATAATGATATTCAATAAGGACAAAAGAACTGAGCATCAGTCTGAGATTAATCAGAAATAGAGGGTCAGTAGAGAAAATATATTGATATTAAACTAAACTGAAATTAAAGGAGGTTTATGGAAAGCAATTCAACAAACAATTACAAAATATTTAATATATAATATGTGCAAGCCATAAGATGGCACTGAATGTCAGGTTTCTACCCCCAAATGGTCACAGCAGATGACTGCCCCTCCCTGAGCCTGGTTCTGCTGGAGGTTTCTTTCTCTTAAAAAGGGAGTTTTTCCTTCCCACTGCTGCCAAGTGCTTGATCATGGGGGGTCGTCTGATTCTTGGGATTTCCTCTGTATTATTATAGGATCTTTACCTCACAATATAAATCACCTTGAGGCAACTGTTATTATGATTTGGTGTTATATAAAATTATAATTTTATAAATATATAAGTGAATTGAATGAATCTTCTTTCCTTATTTATCAGATATTTTACTTATATTTGACAAATCTTTTTGTCTGACCAAACTCTAATTTGGTTCAGTTTCTTATCAAATGCTTTCACAGTTTCATGGAATAAAATGGTGCAACTAAGAATCACCATGAATTTTTTAAATCATCTTACAAATGTCAGAAAATAGTCAAAAAATGATGATGAAAGATGAAAAAAGTCGCATCTTTTTGTCCAAACAATTATGGTCAGATTTGACAAATTCTCCCAATTACAATGTTTGGAAACATACTTTTATTAAAACAAACAAACAAACAAAACAAAACAAAACAAAACAAACAAATAAACAAAAAAAAGGAAGACAAAACAAAGAAAAATCATAGAAATTAGTAATCACTTATCAGAAACATTGCCAATATATATTAACCATTCAGTAATTAACTGTTTAAACTGTGAGTGACTATGAACTCAATTCAATTCAATTCCAAATCAGAACAACAGTCATCTTAAGGCACTTTATATTATAAGGTAAAGATGCTACAATAATATGGAGAAAACCACAACAATCAATAATAATTTAAAAAAGAACAAAACAAACAAACACATAAGAACTTAAATGGACAATGCTGCATAAAGACTGAACTGTAAGGATTGCTTTTGAAAGTTTATTTTGTTGTCTTTTGTAAATTTGTGAGTTTTTCTTTGGAAATGTAAAACTTTAATCACAGAGAAAAAATGTTCTTGTAAATCTGCATCTAATCTTGCAAAGTTTGAGATTTTCCTCTGAACTTTTGTCTTTGTTTTCTTTTTACCTGTGAGTCTAATGGTCGCCAGATTCAGTTGGGATATCCAAAACAGAAATCTGAATTTCAATAATTTAATACTAAAGGAAAGAAAACAGCTTTTACTGGTCATATTATCAATTTGAATGCAGTTCTAGTCAACAAATTAAAACAATACTAAAAAAAAAAAAAGAACAAAACAATTATCACATTTACTAATATTCCTTATTAAATAATTGTTTTAATTACTTGAGAGAGATGGTAAGATTTTATTAAAAGAATTTCAAGATGTAAATTTAAAAAAAAACTACTCTGGACTACCAGAAAAATCAGTTTACTTTTAATTCCAAAATATGAACTAACATATAGTTTGAAGAAAAGAAAGAGCTGAACATGTACACACACACACACACACGTACACACACACACACACACACACACACACACACACACACACACACACACACACACACACACACACACACACACACACACACATTCAAACAAGTGTTGACAAGCAGGCTTAATTGCAACTGCAGGAACCAAACACGACTCAGACTCGTTTATGTAGCGTCTAACCACCGACACCAACTCTAATTTCCAGAAACCACGGCAACATGTTCCTTGGTTTCTTATTTAGAATAATATTGAATATTTAAATGTTAAGCATTTAACAAAGAAAGACAGGTGGCAGGTATGTTCTGCGCTGTGTTGACATGCTCAAATGATGCAGATCTTGTGACTCAGTATCAACAGTGGAACAGCTCTGCCTGCTGACCTTTCACCATCTGTCCTTAATGACACAGTCTGGCCGGTGGACTGCAGGGGGGGGAGCATGTGACTGCTGCAGGTACACATCTAGTGCATGCTTACTCACTGCAGACTGTAGGGAGACACAAGTGCACACCAACTGAACTGATGGTGAACTCAAATCATACCCACTTCTGGTTTCCCTTGCTACTTTATAATTTATTTTGCTCAATTAGGCCAAGACTCTGCGTACAGACTAATCATGGTTTACACTAATGTGGATGTTTTTCTTTTTTTTTTGGCATCATTTAACTTCTCTGGTTGTTGTACTACTTAAAAATACTTTTTTTTAAACTTGGAAAAATGAGGAACTGCAGACTATCAGATGTCAACGTCTGCCTGGTTTGAGGTCATTTCCTCTACTCTAGATTATATTGTGTCTCAGAACTACGGACTGAATGATGGGAAGAGCAAACTTCAATTCCTGTTTCTGATATGTGCGGGTTTTCTTTGTTTGTTTTTTTGTTTTAACTGTCAAAATCATGAACAGGTAGTAAAAACACCAAATATGAATAATTAAAGACGTTTTCTTATATAATTAATGGACATATATTATGATCATTTCCAGTTCTATATTTTTATTCTTGAACTCCACCAGGGTTTCTTTGCATAATTCATAGTTGAAAATCACCCTTATTAAGCTTGCACTGGGTGCAACCCCTCACTTCATCCACAGTCTAAAACTATTTTACCTCCTCCTCTATTAAGGCCATCGACCCTTCAAGACAGCTTTCCTCTGACTGGCTGTCCCTCATAATCATAAGGTTTGAATATCAGGTGGGGGGAGGAGCTGTGCTCACAGTCAGAGCTGTGTGCCATTTTAGGGACGTCTCCTCTCTGTGATGTCATACACATCCAAGAGCTGAAAAAAAATTACTTGCACATACACTGAGCTCATTTGAAACTGTGGCCATGCATCCACCACCGTAAGAGCATGTATATGACAATAAGATAGGAAAAGTAATAATATATTTAATATGCACTTTAAACTAAATCGAACCTAACATCACAAGTTTGTATGTAGCATAACTGTCCTGTGAAAACAATGCATCTCTAAATTCAACCCATAAGGAAACATTTAATCTTTAAGGTTATTGCAAAAAAGTAAAATCAACACAGACAAATACTACACAGTAAAAGTACCAGAGTTGAACTATAATTCTGTTTAATATATAAAAATGAGAAACAAGTACCTTGTTTTTCAGTGTGCATATACCTAAGCACAGCACTGGAGTAAATGCACTCAGTTACATTGTCAGCTTCCATCATCGGTCTATTAGCAGCTTTTCACTCTCAATTTTCTAAACAACACACTGCAGCAACACACAATACTAACAAAACCTGCTCAAACTGGGGCTCTGAAACCCAAACTGAGGGACAGTTTTAATCTTCAAATTAAAGTTCAGCAAGTGTCTCACAGTGTAGGAAAATGTGCACGAAGATTTGATATGGTAATTTTCTTAACTCAGGTAGCTTGACACATTATATGGGGGTGTGTATCTATACAAACCTTGGCCCTAGAAAAGCTCTGTCTGGACTGAAGGCTGGAAGCTAATTGTTTTGTGACTTTATCATCTTAACAACTAAGTTGTCTCTTACTAATTACCTCACCGAACATGTATATTGTAGAGGAGTTAGAGTGCAGCTTGAAGAAACCTTGATTGATATCATGGGGAGGGGACATCAACTCCTGATGGTCTGATAAAATCAGGTGGAACAGGTGCGGGCTGTTCCAGCCTTCCTCTTCTGCTTATCCAATTTGGCTTATGGAGGGGCTGGAGCCTTTTTCAGCTCTTATGGGGGAAAAGGTACCAAGGTGTACCTCTCCAGGGTGTCTCCAGTCTGTCACAGGGCTAACACACAGAGAGACCAACATTCACATTCACACCTAAGAATCACCAGTGGACTGTGGGAGGAAGCTGGAGCACCCAGATGGAACCCACGCAGGCACAGGCACACACTCCACACAGGACAGCCAAAGCTGGCCGGGGGATTAAAACCATGGACCTTCTTACTGTGAGGCGACAGTGCTAACCACCACTGTGCCACCCTACTTTACTACGCAATTTTAATCCCCCTTTAGATAATTACAGTTCATGAAGTGCTCACGTCTTTTCATTTAGATGAGATTTTTTGTTATTTTGTTAATATAGTTTAATAAACTTTTTTAAATAGAGAAGTTGGCCTGTTTGAGTCTGAGTAATAATGAGTCTGAGCTCATTAAAATCTGGGGTAAACAAACATTTGATTATGAGAGGTGTCCTCTGCTTGCCTTTTCTGTAAAAGTCACTACTCTCCACTAGTTTGGATAAACAGCTCCTCCAGCTAAAGAATCATATCATGTTTGTTTGTACTGTCTGAAATGATCGGTGGAAACATTTTTTAACATATAGGTTTATGTTTCTAATTCAACCAAGCAACAATGGCTGTGTTTGGAGGAACACACATGCCAAATTTTCCCCAGCTGTTTGGCTATCCATCAAAACTACTTGGTTAGATTTTAGACAATGATTTAGCTTCACATTGGCTTTTTGGTTTTTTAAATCCACCTTAAACATCTTAGAAAGCTCTATTTTGCAGGTACCCAGGGTGCTGAACTCCAAGGCTTTTTTAATCAAACACGTGTGACACGCATCAGTGTTGACAAGTGGAGCATCTGTACACAAATGTATTTGTTGGTGAGCTCCTGGATGACGTATGACGGCAAACCGGATGACAACAGTGTTTTAACACAGAACAATAATGATGTTAATCAGTGACTGACAGCATAACGTTTGCTTTTACAAGTAATGATTAATTATGGTAAAAACCATAAACATGGTAATTTAACATGACTTTGGAAAAACTGTGGAATTGTTACATTTTTATTTAAAAAAGCAAAAACCTGTCGTTTACATTCAGCTCACTTCTGTGAACTATAACTGAACTTCATCTGTAAAACTAAACACAACAGGCCACATGCCTGCTGACAGTGAAGTCTGGATTTTAAGACAAGGGTGGAAGTGATGTGGCACAAAGACTATATTATCTTATAGGTGGAAGCCAAAATTGTAACTGAAATTAGAACTCAAGTGGATACATACATTTTGATTCACATCCTAAATTACACCACCAGTCATCACTGTCTGCTGGAAACTGTGGTCATTCAAAAGTAGTCCAGTGTAACCAAATGTCTGTATATTTCTACTACACATTTTTCTGTTTTCCCATTATTTCACAACATACTGAATACTGTAGTATTAGCACCACTAACCCTGCTTGCTATCATTATAATTGGCTGACATTGCACCTTATTTCCCAGGATTCCTCTGTAGTCTGTAAAAGCAGAGTCCTGTCTGCCACTTTCTGTATCAACAGGCTGTGTGGTGGGCACCGTGGAAATGTCCTGGAATGGTAGATGGTAAATGGACTGTTCTTATATAGTGCTTTTCTACTCTAGTTAAGCACTCAAAGTGCTTTATAGAACATGTTTGCATTCACCCATTCACACACACACATTCATACAAGCACTTTTTTCTAAATCTAAGTGCTTTCTATCTAACATTCACACTCCGATGAACACATCAGCAGGAACTCGGGTTCAGTATCTTGCCCAAGGATATGTTGTCATGCAGACTGGAGCAGCCAGGAATCAAACCACCAACCTTCCAGTTAGTAGATGGCCAGCTCTGCCTCCTGAACCACAGCCAGAGTGGTGTTCAATTTATATAGTTTTTATTAGCCCGAGTTTTTATAAGCCCGTTCACTTAAAAATGCAGGATGACCCCAGTAGAAAGCTGGCTCCTCATGCACATTACTCTACCATAGGTTGTACTCATTTAATCGAACACATAGCCTTTCATGTTTTCCGTTTCATATATGTAATGCACCAAATGGAAAATCCACTGGGATGAACGTCATGTTCTCAGTTTTATGCTTTCAATTCAAAGGTTTCTCTTGCTTTAGAATGTAATGTTCCTTTTCCGCTGCCTTTTTTGATTAGAAAAAAAAAAACCACCTATTGCTGCCTGCTGTGAACTGGCATAAAGCCAACAACAGCAAATTGTGTTGATCTTGTTGTAAGCTCAGTTTTTAACAGTACAATTCAGGGGCTCAGTGCAGGAAGTGGGCACATTACTGCACTTCCACGCCCACAGCAGCAACATTCCCTCCCTGTACCACACCAGCCCCCTCCTAACCACCTGTGCTGGTCTCACAGGATGATCACCCCCCCACACACACACACCCTCACCCCCCAAAAAACCTGCTTTCCTTCACGACGCACACTCCTTTACAGCTGCACTTCTTTGCCAAACCACACACTGAATACACGCTGTTGTTTTACACTCCACTGCTTCAACAACATCAATGAAGACGTGAACATTCGGTTTATTGTGAACGTCTCCAAGTGCAAGCAGTCGTTAAAAGATTGGGCTCCTCCCAAACTCAAGTGGTTTCTGTACAGATATCTGCTTCAAAGATACCCATTTTCATCAACAATATCTTTTGGGCTCACTTTATACAAAAGAAATTCACGCTATGTGGATTATTCATGATACTAGAAAAACTGTTTCTGGAAAGATGTTTCTGTTATTTTATTTTTGAAATGTTAGTTTTCAATTCTGTAAGCAGCTAAAATTAAATTCAAAGTCAAAAGAATTTTTGACATATACTGCATTTCATAAATTAACTGCTAAACATTTTTGTATTCTGTAAAATGAATTAAGTCAGTTATTAGCTGCTAGTCTTCTCTGCGTGTGACACAAATCAAATTGTCTAAGGTTATCCCTCTTACTTAGCATTAATTAATTACATTAATCAATTTATTAATTACACTAGAGTTATGGCACTTTTATTTCATAGCAACTAAAATATTCACTTACAGGTGGAATACAAAATTCTAACAAACAATATCTGTTGGTAAAAAGCTGCAGTGTTTTTTCTATTAATAGATATATATTTAATAAAACTGAAAGAGAAGTGCATATTTATGATAGGATATAATTTAAAAAATATATATAAAATTATAATTAAATTATAACATAATAGGTATCATTATTATTTATATGTTGTGTCAATAAAATTGTGTGAATTCAGACAGATTTCCTGTATTTGCTCAGCAGTCCTGTTCTCCTGTTTTGACTACTGATAGCTAACGTAGCTACTTTTAAGCTAAAATTGAGAATATTACAAATCTAGCATAGAAATATGACATTATGACACAGCTGTTTTTAATCCGTGTATTAATATTGCTATCTTGTTGTTCCTGGATAAGATTGCACAACACCAAAGGCTTGTGCAAAAATCTTCTCATGTCCTGTTTAAGATTTATGTTCATAGCCAATAATACTGATTCCTTCTTATAATTCTATCGAGTCCATAAGCTTAAAACTGGGGTTAGTTTAACAGTATAACTTCATTTCACTGCAGACCAAACACAGAAACTGGCCACTTGTATTTCTCCAAGTTGCCAAAGAATGGCCAGAAATTAATAATAATGAACTGCAACTGAGTAAATTTGTTGGCAACAGTTTTCAGTTACATTAAATTGCAGTGTTAATGATTTGAAAGTTGCAGGTAAATTTCAATTGAGATACAGACAGAATCTTTAAACTGTACATCCACTGTATGAGCAGCAATATTCAACAATATTTCCTATATGGCTTCATAGCATTTGGGTCAGCTGACAGATATTTTATATTTTGTTTTGTATCAAATGTCTACATACTACTACTACTACTACTACTACTAATAATAATAATAATAATAATATTATATATTTTATAATAAAATATAAAAAAATATAAAATTGAACTGAATTGTACTGATATTTAATTATATTATATAATATTGTATTATAATATTATATAATAATAATAATAATATATAACATTGAACTGAATTGTACTGATATTTTATATTTTGCTTTGTATCAAATGTCTTCATAATAATAATAATAATAATAATAATAATAATAATATAAAATTGAACTGAATTACACTGTATTGCCAGCACAGTAATGATTTACATGTCTGAATGCAGTCTACGGTCCTATTTGTTTATCACATTTATATCACACTATTATTCCCACTCAGTCCTGCAGAAGGTATTTATCAGGAACTCGCGTCATATTCATTCAGTATAATAAGTTGACACCAATAACTCTGCAGAAGGAAAAACGCAGCAGCACTGGCAAATTTTTCCACTGTTCCAGCAAAACCTGTGATGTCAGTGTGCAGAATAAAAGGGTGCTACACAGAACTGCATGACCTCAGGCTTCAGATGAAGAAGCACACAGCAGCATTCTTCTGTGCAGGAGCAGGAACAACCAGCCCAAACCAACGCGTCTGATGTCCTTTACTGAGACGTCTTTATATTTAGAAACACAAACGTTTGTGGTCAACAGCTGATGCCTCTATGCTGGTCACATTCAGGAACCTTTCCAGCTGAAAAAAAGGTTTTAAATAAATTAGAGGCGACTCTTGTGGTTTAGATTGATTTGAGTATTTCTAAAAGCAAAGCAATGACATTTTAATGGGTTGATAAAAATAACTGTTTAATTCTGATTAACTAATTCATTTTCATCTTTTTCTGTTAGCCTGTATTTAGCAGTTCAGTGTCTCAATTTGGTGGAATATTGATTGATAATAAATGTAATCATTTGGACTTTATTTCAGCCTCTGTAAGATTTTAGTGATTAAATAAAAATATTATTTCAAGGCTTTCTTTTATATTCAAACTGAAACTAAAAATTGTCACATTATCATCTGATTTTTCCTCTTACATTAAACGCAGCATGTCTGCTCCTATTAAAAAGCAACTGCTTAAATGAATCACTATTATCCTTTGGAAAACTATATTTTCTTACATCTACAAAGTATTGTTAATAATTAAGAAATATTAAGAAATTCCAAAGTTGATTCTGGATAAGCAGTTATACCTGCAGTCAGTTATATCACATGATCTTTCCTCCCCACTCTGACTGGATCATAGACCTTCCATTGCCGTTTTTATCATCCCTAAGACATTTTTATGGTTTAAAGATGGAATTTTAAAGCTTGTTCTTGAGTTTGGAAAAAAATCCATGTGCTAATGAACATTATGTGACCAGAGTTCAAGAACAGCTACAAAACAGAACTATTAACCAGAAATAGAGTCTGCAGAAGTAAAATTGCAATTCATCAGTACACCTTTTTGATGTACTATGGACATCCTAATAAGTTAAAAGATTAACAGTAAAGACAAAGTACATGTTCCCTGGTCAGCAGTAGCTTCCATTTCATGTGACTCAGCAGCTCAGAGAGAAAACTGATGGAAACCAGCCGAGGACTTTAAATTGAGACCACTTCCCCAGGAGGACTACGAGGATGCCTAACCTCTGTTTACAATGCCTCGTTTTCATCACAGACTGGTCTAATGCGATACAGTATGCATAGCATTTCTATGGTGGCAGCAGGGGGATGGGCTCTGGGGACCACACAGACAACAGTGCTTACTATGAATAACCTAAGCAACTCTAAGAAAATGCAGCATTATTACATGGGGGAGCTGGGCTACTGTTGCTAAATGCAGTGTTAAGGCTCCATTATTGTTACCAAGGTGAATATCTAGACACTGAAAAAGCACTTGAGGCTCTCTAGTTGCCATTTTCCTAGTGGGCCCAGGGGAAGAGACACCGTAGTGCACATGTCATTCACATATGTGAATTCATAGTGACGCTTGGAAAAAAAATCAAACAAAGACCACACACAAGTCAGTGGAATTCAAAAACAGCATGCAAAAGCTTCATCAAAGAACTTGTTTAAATGTGGAGGCGTGTGTTCACACAGCACTGCTTATGCGTATATGAGATTGCGTCAATTGTATCACATAGCTATTTTTAACAAACTACAGGTGCACTCATAAGCTTCACAAGTGAAGTCTCTACATGAGAGCAGCAAATGTGCCAACTGTACGGGAGAGTCCACGGAGCAAAACGGAGAATTTTAAATGATTTAACAAATAAAAACATGCAAAACCAGGAACTGCAGTTAACTAAAGGAAGAGAGCTCAGACTTAATATTTCTGTATCTTTTTTCAGAATGTTCTACATATCATTGTGGTTTTGAAATTAAAACCTTGAAAAAAGATTTCATAGCTTATGAAATCATGAGATATTTGAAACATGGATAAAATTTCCAGAACCGGGATTCAATTTGAAAAATAAATGGTCTAGTTCTTATAAAATAATACCAGCAATCAGGAAAAAAAGTGTATTCAATGTGGAATTAAATAAAAGATTTATGCAATCAAATCCATACTTTAGGTCAGAATACATTTGATCTCAGTTTATTCTCAGTTTATGTTTAGATTTGTAACAAAGTATGGGACACATGACCAAGGGAGCCGAGAAATGAAAACACCGAGAAGAAAATCAGATTTCAAAATCTTCTTTTTACAATTTTAATATTAGAGTGGGAACTGACCGAAAAAGCTCAAATTCATACTTAAACTGATCAACAATAAAATCAGACTTTCTAGAAAAAGTTGATGTTGCCATTTGTAGCATTCTGTTTAAAACTGGCTTTCTTAAATTAATACAATATGACAAGAATGGTCATATTGGTTTCTGAATTTTAAAACTTGTGTAAGTACGAGATTTTTATTTAATTAATTTATTTTATTTAACCTTTGTTTTACCAGGTAAAAAGTTTGAGAACCAATACAAACATGACCTGGATTCACAGAATCAGGTTGACTGGAAAAGTCAACTTGTTCAGGAAGTACCCTTCCCCTCGCCCTATGCCAGCTGAGATAGTCTCCAGCCTCCCTGAAACCCGGAATTAGATAAGTGGAAGAAAATGGATGGATGGATGGATGGATGGATGGATGGATTATGAAATTCTAACAGCCATGTCACTATATTGAGGCTAATTTCCCACCCTTGTCAGAACACTTCAGGGTTTTCTCTGAAACTGCTTCCTGCCCAACGTCCTCAGCCTGATGAGCCAACTGTGCCAGTAAAAATAGTGCTGCACTAACCTAATCTAAACAGTTCCGAATTGGATAAAAAAAAAATGGATGGATGGATTTCTTTGTATTCACTGAATGCCACTTTACATTCTTCTAAATTACTAAGCCTCCCTCCTTTCCCTTGATTTAATTCCAGCTGTATCAGATTAAAATGTAGCAGGTTTTACAAAGTTCCGAACTTTCTGACCAGTGTATGAGTTTCCAAAGAGTTTTCACTGAGAGTTCGGAAGGTGAAGTTCTCCACTCGGGGCAAATAGGTTTGACCCAACTATGAGGGTGATTTACATGTCTCCATAATTTCTTACAGGCACACAAAAACACAAACGCAAATGAAAACAGTCAGAAATTTGCTTGTGGTGGTTTGGTTTTGATAGCTTCTTGGCAAGAGTCAAAAACACACAGACAGGCACTGACTCTGCAGCCGCAGACTGATGGCAGCTGGCTCTGTGTGGATAATGCAATCTGATTCAACACAAGTGATGAGAACACCAGTGCACATCACTGCCGTGAAAGGCGGGAAAATGAGAAGAAGAAGAATGAGCAGCCACGACATAACAGAGGGAAAGAAGGGATCACAACAGAGAGAACGGGAGAGGGGAAACAATAGCTCTTGGTGTAATGTGCAGGATCAGAGATTTCTCCCAGCAGTGCTCCTCCATCTATGCCGCACACTGGCTGATGCCCAGTCAAATATGCTTTTGTGCTGATGTGGGAGAGCTGTGGGAACATGTTTTTTTCTTTTTTCTAGACAAGGCACTGACTTGGGATATTGAGCTGAACGGGTGGGGGCTACTCAGATATCCACAGTGGTGCAAAGAAGCCTTTAAAGATGCAGAGGGAGAAGAAAATCTATGAGAGAGATGTGGGACCTACAGCACACACTATCTGCTTTTTCCTTTACATAAATCAGAAATGATCCACCTAAACAGGCTGTTGGCATTGCGATTGTGATCACAGTGAAAGATCACTCCATCACCTCCTTCTCCAGCTGGAATTTCATGAATCGTTATCCCAAAACTGCTTGGTTCATTTAGAACACAAGCGGCTTCTCCAGTCATCAGCATTTTAATTAGCTTCATGCATGATTACATGTGGCTCAGCAGAAACAAGGAGGAGCTAGCCCTGGATGTTTTAGTCTGAACAAGGGGAGGGGGTTGTTGGGGGGCATGATCACATAAAGGGATCTTGTTGCCGTGTGGGATTTCAGCTGTGGCAGGGGTATTCCTTATGTGCAGATTCACAAAACAGTTTCATTCGCACTGAAATGTTCTGATGAAGCCAAGTTCAGCTTTGGAGTTTCACATTATATAATAGCAGTGAGATGGTCCCGTGTTCCCATATGTGTGTTTGAATGGAAACAAATCTGGAAGCTTTCAGCAAACAAGGCTTACACAAAGGTGCGGACCTCAAACAGGATCGTTGCTCCCATTTTTCTAGCAGTTTAGTGGTTATGGCCAATTAATTAAATTGTTCAATTAAACATAGTAGAATATGCTTAACATTCTACTATGGTGAATATTAGGCTTGTACCAGTTGTGAAAGTCTGAGATGATACATATACCAAACTGTAAAATAACAATGTAGCCAACAGCTGATGCAATGTCCTTCTGTTTGCTTTTTATTTGTTTTTTGTTGTCATTTATTTTCCATTTAATGCAAAGGAAAGAAAGAAATCTTTATTGCAAAATTAAAGTGAACACTTTAACACTTTGAGGTCCGAGTTTTCCTACCACTAATCCTAATCCTTAAATCACCTGCTATTGTAGTGGGTTGACAGTCCATAGGCGATATGCAGAGCTTTGCTAACCCATATCTACATGCTGTAGTGTAGCTATGATATGATATCATATTTGTGCTGATGATGGTCCTTAGCCCCCTGTTTTGAGAAGACAGAAGTCATAATATGCAAAGAACTTATATGTGGTGAAGTAAAACTTAGTGTTAAAAGCAAAGAAAACTGTCGGCTGTGAGCCACTGTCTGTCTTCTCATACACATTTTTTTGATGTTTGATGTTTTTTAGCACTTCTTCCTCTTTTAGAAGAACTCATTTCCTTTTCTGTGAAACCCAGCTTTTCAGTCAGTCACAATTCTACCTACAAACAGCGTCATCGACACTGGGCTGTATGCTGTTGGCTTTCTGAAGAGACTGCATGCAAATGTGTCTGTGCACCTCTGTGTAGGCTGAATTCCCAAACTGGCTCTGCCAGACAGAGGTAAGCAAACAGCATCACTCCTGCATAACCCTCACCCTGTGCTATCAGAAGTACAATCAGGCAACAAAACAATCGAACAGTATTTACATTTTCCAAGAAAGTTCTTTTTATTGTCTTCCAAGCACAGAGTGGGGTTTAAGTTCACTTTGTCTTCATGGATGTCTTTGACCTCACAGCGTTCTTTCAGCTGTTCATCACACTCTCCGAACATTTAACAAGTACATAATTGTAGTGACAAAGCAGATAAACATTGCCCACTATCTAACCACTAATTATTCTTTCAAATCCTTTTAGATTAGATACTAAATTTGATGGAAATAAAGAGTAGAATACAGCAAGTAACCATTTCTCACAAATCTCATCAAATGTACTGAAAATATAACATTGAACAGATGATCAATTTGTTCTTTTTGTTCTCATTAAAAAACACATCATATGATGTAATAACAACATGAATACGTGGAAGAAGACGGATAGATGGATGCACTCATAGATGGATGGATGGATGTTTATATATTTCAGCAGGGATGTACAGGGCTTGCAGTTACAAGCTACAGCTCTGCGCACTCATTTGACTTTCAAGCTGCAGTTTTCTTTGGTAATAAAGGGGGCAGAAGAGAGAGGGAAAAACCAAAACATGTGATGCAATAACTGTGCAATAAGTCAATATTCTTATTTTACTGTTGTTCATTGGAATCATAGTGTGATTAGCCAATTGGAATTTCATGTAATGCTTCTGCCAAAATGAGGACAGTTGCAGTTTTTCACTGCAGTCACTATGATTTGGTCTTGTTGCAGACATTTGATATGCATTACTGTAATTACTCAGATCTATTGTGACTGCACCACTGCTCTGATCTTTATGTACAGTAGTAAGTAGTAAGTAAGACGCCTTTATATATGGAACATAAATGTATACTTATGCAAGTTTAGCCACTTTGCAGCTCTCTTAAAACTCCTCATTACCTAAATTTCAGTGGTCACCGGGACATAAAAATACAGAATCACCAGCTAAATCAATTAAAAAACAAAACAAACTAAACAAAACAATAAAGTAAAACTTTGCAAGCACTGCCGCAGCACAAGGTTTTATAAATGTATTTCCCTGGAGTTGTGCTTTTACCGCCATCTCTGCTGCTGTGGATTTCTCTTATAGATGTCATTCTAGAATGTTGTTTTTTATGAAATCTCTAGTGTTTACTGAATGAATGTAATAGCAGAGTCACTAGTTTACAAATCCACAAGAATAAATGCTCAGATCTCATCTGGAACTTTTACTGCAGTTGATGTTTGTTGATTGATGACGTTGTTTTGTTAAGCTGAATATGCATATATGCGACTACAAGTATTTATTAAAGTGCTTTGTTTTAATGTGATTCACTTTTCTTGTTTCTGCTGATGGGTAAAGGAACTAAAGCCTTATCTTGAAGCCTGAATGAAGTGGCATTTAAGCTTGCCAAAGTCACGGTGCGGTTTACAGTATGGACCCCACCCCCTCCCCTGCTCACATTACACAGAGGATTGCCATGTATTAGAAAAGCAAGGCAGGGGGCTACAGTAGAGAACAAAAGGTTCCGTGCGTAAAACTGCGCATGAGTGCTACCGCCGTGCACGTGTCCCCAGAGCAGAGCGTTGTCAGTGAAAATGTGTCAGCTGCCTTTACACCACCAATGAGATAGATCCTACTACCCCTGCACCTGCTCTCTGCACAGCTTAAACCTATCCCCGCCGCCGCTGCGTAGAGTTACACCGTTTCGGGCGTTTCAAAGGAATAAATGACACATCATGTCAGAGGTGCTTGAGCAGAATGGATGGGGGACAGTGATGCGGTCCTTCCACCGCTTGCTTTGCATCAGCACTATGAGACAAAGAGGGCGATGTGCCTCCTCGAAATGCTGTATCACCGTATTAATAGCAGCATCACTCCGCTCCCTTATGATTTCAGGCTCCCCCACCGCCGAGGCAAACACATGGCAATCAAACAATAGACATGACGAAATAAACGCTATTAAGAAAAAGCGTTACCCGCCTGCACAGTATGCACACGCGCGTCTCTTTAAAGACGGAGGCAAACAATGCAAACGTGGGTGCCCGCAGTCGCCGACATGAAGCAAACTAACACTGTAAACAAAAACGAGCAATGTCTAATAAATCTCTTTAAGATAACAATGCATGGCAGCACGTGGCACCAGACTATGTGGTTCATAGATTTTTTATCCATGATCTCATAAAAAAGATTCTCCATAAAAATGGTTTTTTTTAATCGACCACCGTGCATCTCAGCACATCACTGACTTAGGACTAAGTCACCGCTGCAGCATCCATTTACATGACAATGCAGCTCCGCGCATAAAGGCGCAGTTTGCCTTTTCTTTTGTAATGATTTAAAAATGCGTATTTTATATTCTCTAACACGATTACTCTTTTTCTAACACTCTAAGGAGTGAATAATAGTGAAATATGGGTTCAAAGTCAAGCGAGGGACTGAGATAATTCTATAGGCTGTTGGAACGAATGAGGCTTGTTCTTGCATGGCTAATATTTAGATTTGTTTTTGTGCGGATTAATGAGAAGGTATGCTTATTTCAGACTGTAAACTGCATTGTGATAGTGATAGTACTAATGAGCTCCACAAGAACTGGATGCACATGTATTGAGTGAGGGAGGTGTTCAATGACTCTGCATGTGGCAGCTCGTGTCTTTGGAGCGTCTCCGTGATCTTAGCAACGGCACGACTGACCCTCCTGAGGGATCGTCACCGACTGCTCTGCTATATTAGCTCTTTAAAAAAAAGAGAAAGAAAAAAAGGAATACAGAGGAGCGCACAGAGAGCACTGACTCAAAGCATAACAGGATGCGGTACAGTTGTGTTTCACTCCTGAACCCGCGTTCACACCCCATCACATTACAGGCTTCAATATTCGTACCACGCGCCCGGCTTTCAAGATTCTTGTGTGCGGTTCTTCTGCTTTTCCCCTATTGATTGGATTTTTCATGCGTCTCAGCGGGCGCTCTGCTGGCTGTAGCCCACCACCACTGCGCCACTTAAGCAAGTTTGCATCTCGGTTATGAGAGCATCAACAATAGACGGAGCCTGAAAGCTGACAAAAAGAACAGCCAGAGAGAGGGAGAGGGAGAGAGAGAGAGAGAAAAAGAGCGGTCAGAGAGGGAGAAAAGACGTGCACGCCAGCTCACCTTTTCCGTTCTGTTCCGCTCGCACTCCAGCCCTTTTGTTCGTTTCCCACATAAGTTCTTTCACATGATGACTCGGTTTGTCGTTTCCTCAAAGCCTCCTGGATGCAGATGGGTGACTTCTCTCGTCGCCGCAACTCGGTTATTTCTCACTTACAAGAATGATAATTTAAAGCACACACACAGCGTCTGTGATTTTACGGTTTGTTGTGTACGTGTGCGCGCGCGCGTGTATGTGCGTGGTGATCTCGCACGGCGTGCCGCTCCTTCTCTGCTGTTTGTTACACTCGACTGGAACGCCTACTCTCAGTCTCTACATTGTTGACATTCGGCCGCTGACGTCACTCATCCCCTCATTCACAACATCGTTAGCGCGACGCGGCTTTGCGTTGGAGCCGGCGGGAAGCGCGTGCGTAGTCCTTCGAACGTGCGCAGCAGAGCTTGGAGAATCGCTCTAGACCGGATTTCTAGCTTAAACCCCTCCCCTCGCGCTCGCTGGCTTGGTGGACTCCCTTCCTCCCTCCCACCCCTGCGCGCCATGCATTCTCCTGTTCTCCTCCCCCTGGTGCATACAGCGGGAAAATTACGATAAACGATGACACAAGACATTTTTTCGCATGTGAGAGCATTTTAATAAGCTGACTTATTTTCTATTCACATCAAAAGCCCGAGGAGGGAACAACATTTCATCTATCTATCTATCTATCTATCTATCTATCTATCTATCTATCTATCTATCTATCTATCTATCTATCTATCTATCTATCTATCTATCTATCGTTCAGTAGTGGCATCACACTGAGGTGTATGGGAACTATTTTCTTTAATGTTTATATTTTTTGACACACTCTTAAGTAAGTAAAGATAATCATGCAGGGCCTTTTCAGAATAATATAGATTATATTATTGTATCATATTTATTTATTTATGTAATAATGTTTATATAACTTTTATGTTGCAAGTGAAGATAACTAATTACTTATTCACTACTGGTTAAATCTATAACATGTATCACAGATTAGAAGCTTGATAGTTTAAAATCAGGAAAATAATAAGTAACTAAAGCATTATAATAAATATTGTGTAGTACAAAGTACAATATATACACTTACTGGCCACTTAATTCGGTACCTGTTCCACTGCCTGTTAAAGTAAATATCTAATCAGCCATTCACATGGCAGCAGTTGAATGCATTTATGTAGACATGGTCATGATGACCTGCTGAAGTTCTAACTGAGCACCAGGATGGGTAAGAAAGGTGATTTAAGTGGTATGTTGTTGGTGGTGCCAGAAAGGCTGCTCTGTGTATTTCAGAAACTGCTGATCTGCTGTGATTTTGCTGCACAAACATCTGTAGGCTTTACAGATAAAAGAGTAATAAAGATCAAACTGTCATGATCCTGGCTCAGTTGCCCAGTGTTTTATTTTTTTGATCTTTCAAGTTCTTTTTATTGTTAAATATCTTCAGTTTGTTTCTTCATTTGCTTATAGTTTAGAGTTTCACCTTTGTGTATTCCCTCCAGGTTTTGGTGTGAGTCTTTACTTTGTGTTATTGTGTTTATTACATTCCCTCAGTGTTCCTGCCTACCTGTTTTCAGTTTTTATTCCTATTTCCACGTCCAGTTATTTGCTCTTCTATTTTGTCTCTCGTGTTTCATATTTAGTTCTACTTCCCTTATCTCGTTCCCTGTGATTTCTGTTGGCCGTGCTTCCACCTGCTTCCTCTTCCCTCGTTACCTGGTGTGTATTTATTATCTGCATCTTCTTTTGTCCTTTGTTGAGTTTTCCCTCTAGGTAGTGTGTTTCCTTGTTTCATGTTTCCCTGAGAGTCCCAGTTTTTTAGATTATTTTCCCCTGTTAAGTTTCTCCCTGTTTTTGGTATTTTGTGAGAGAGCTCAGCAATAACGCTGCCCTTTGAGTTCATGCCAGCCTCCCGAGTCCTGCATTTAGGTCCATATCTGCATGTCTCCTTCCCCTCACCTCCAACTGGTCATGGCAGATGAGCCTGAGCCTGGTTCTGCTGGAGGTTTCTCTAAAAGAGAGGTTTTCCTTCCCACTGTCGCCAAGTGCTTGCTTATAGGGGGTGTTTTGATTGTTTTGGTTTCTCTGTAATTATTGTAGGGTCCTTACCTTGAGGCCACTGTTGGGATTTGGTGCTTTATAAATAAAATTGAACTGAATTGAACTGAATATCCTGCCTGCCACACTGCCTTGATACAAATATTCAGTATGCAGCAGTTCTCTGGGCAAAAATGCCTTTTTGATGTCAGAGGTCAGAGGAGAATGGCCAGACTACTTCCAGGTTATAGGAAAGAAACTTAAATAACCACTTATTACAACCAGAATGCAGAAGAACATCTGAACACACACCACAGTGAACCTTGAAGCCAGTGGGCCACAGCAGCATAACACCACACTGGGTGCCACTCCTAAGAGCAGGAAACTGAGGTCGCAGTTCGGATGCAATCAAAAAAATTGGACAACAGAGGATTAGAAAAAAATGTTGTCTGGTGTGATGAGTCTTGACTTTTACATAAACATTTGGAGGCTAGTGTCAGAATTTGTCATAAACACCATCACAGGCTGCTGGGGATGTTATTGCCACAGTCCCGAGTCTTTCAGTTTGTTTCTTAGTTTGATTATGGGTTAGATTTTCACCTTTCATCTTTCATCTTTCTGCTTAGTTTGTTCTTAGTTCTGACCATTTTGAGTTTGTATTCTAGTTTATTTCTCTTCATGGTTTTAGTGTCTGTCTTGATTCCTTTTCTAATTTATAATTATAGCTAATTCCCTGAATTGTTTTTTTCCTTCCCTCGTGTGTTCTCTGTGTCAGGTCTGTGTTTATGTTCCCATGTTTAGTTACTTCCTGTTTCATTTTGTTAGTTTGTTGTCAGGTTCAGCTGTCCCCCAAGGTGCCTCCTGTTTGCCCATATCACCTTGAATTTATTCCCTCAGTTTGCCTTAGTTCATTGTCGCATCCTCCCTTATGATTGTGTGTCTTACTGCTCTTTGTTTCCCTAGTTTTAGATTCCTCACTCCTGTCAGCCTTGGTTTTGTATTTTGTTAGAGTATTCCTGTTTCCCGTGTTCTTCCCAATCCTGCCTGCCACATGACAGTTACATGACAGTTATGGTGTGGGGGACATTTTCTTAACCCCTTCTGAGCTCCTTAGTAACAAGTGAACAAGTGTTTAAATGCCACAGCCTACCTAAGTATTATTCCTGACCATGTACACTTCTTTTTGACCACAGTGTGCCCATCTTCTAATGATCTTCCACCGGGATAAGAATACCTTTAGGTTGTAGAATCTGCAGCAATTGCATAATGCTATCATCTCCAGAACCAGAATTTCTGGTGAACATTTCGAGCACCTTGTTGAAACCATACAATCAAGAATTAAAGAAGTTCTGAAGGCAAAAGTGGGTCCAACCCAGTTCCAGCAAGGTGTACATAATGAAGTGGCCGGTGAGTATATAAAGTATTAGTACAAGTAGAAAGCATCAGAATAGAAATACATGAGTAAAATACAATTTCATTAAAAGTGTACTTCAGTGAAGTAAAGTATTCAGTGTCCTCTCCATGCTGTCCTGTTACTGGGCATCATCTGTTTGACAGTAGTGTGGCACTGACCATCCATCCATCCATCCATTTTCTTCCGCTTATCCGGGGCCGGGTCGCGGGGGCAGAAGCCTAAGCAGAGAAGCCCAGGCTTCCCTCTCCCCAGCCACCTCCTCCAGCTCATCCGGAGGGACCCCAAGGCGTTCCCAGGCCAGCCGAGATACATAATCTCTCCAGCGTGTCCTGGGTCTACCACGGGGCCTCTTCCCCTGACCAGTCCTTAAAAAAAAACAATACAAAATTATGAAAACAAATTCAAATTTTGTCACCGAAGAAATTCCATATGTTTTTTATTGTGTAATAATTTAAATTAATGAAATTATTGTCTACAATGCATATTTTTTTTGTTTGCAGTATAATTTGGGTACCTACCCTCTACATTAAATCAGGTAACTTCTACATGATTGGCATAAACACACAAATGAGGATCTGGAGTAAAGTTTAAAAACAACTGTTTGGTATCCAAACCATTTGGGTGTACTTAATAATGTTCTCAGTATTATGTTGTTATTGAAGCCACTTTTGTCTTGCAGGATCTCTGACAGTTTATTCCTTTTTTGAATAATCTGTAACATATTTCCCACTGGGCTGATCCAGCATGCTGATTTACATGTATTTTCTATTTTTGCAGTTTTTAAAAAAAGGTAAAGTATCCACATCATCCAGTTTTACTCTTACTGGTCAGTGCCATGTAGCAGAGCTATGATCTAATTAACCGTCAGTAAATTAGACCAAACCAGGTCTCTAAAACGATTCAGATGTAACAAACAGCGATTGCTCTTTTGTTGAACTGCATTTGATTGTCAATGAGAAGAGTCAGATTTAATTGTTTTGATCACAACTTATTATTAAAAATTCTATTAATCCCTCACATCTGACGCAGAAGAAGTCTTTTATTGTTTTGGGGTACCAAGGGACCTGTTGTCAGTTTGCCTTGATAAAGATGATGATGAGTCCTCTTTAAAGAATATGTTATAATACTGAAATATGCACACTCAAACTTGGAGACTATAATTAGGGACAAAACCATTTGGTTTTCTCACAGAAATGCAAATGCATGGTGCTTTATGAGCTGAGTGAAGCTGGAAAAATGAGATCAGCTTAAATACCTGGAGGGTTTTTGTTCAGGAAGGCACTCACATCCTATTTGGACAAGCAAACATTCACTGGAGATGTTTTAATTTCTAATGTAAGAAATTACCCCCAGGGAGGTTGCATATAATTATGAATTATCGCTGTACAACAGACAGACCCTTATTTGTGGCAGAATTCACTTTTAACTGGATATTCCACTGTGTGGCATTCCGAAATTAGGATTAAACTGACAATTTGAGATGGTGCTGCTGCTGACATCAAAACAACAAAGCCAACAGTTTTTATAGTATTGGCACAAAGAAAGTCTTAAAGGGAGCGATATTCAGACAAAATAAAGGGAGATACCGTATTTTGTACAGTATGAATAGGGATGTGGTGATATTTCATTAAACTGAATTCTATTAATTTTCTTCTTGCGTAATTCATAATAAATTTGTGAATAAATAAGCCTGGATCTTAATTAATTAATTTCCTGCAGAGGAAACATGGACTGTCCAAATTAAAAGGTTTGTTTACACTATTTTTTTTCAAAGAATTCATCCTCATACTGACGACCAAAGATTACATCCGCTTTACTACCAACCCTTGCATTGTTGATCATTGACATTATTTGATTATTGATATATCTGAGTTGGTGAGCTCTAACAGAGGTTAAATCACTGTGATTTACCAAATCTGACACTCCATGAACTACTGTGGACGTTACTCCTTATCTGTGTACTAATTGTGCTACCCCATGAACTCATTTGTTCACTAGTGTTTCTGTTAATGTGTTGTGCTGCTGTGTATACTGCTCCCACTGCATTGCAATAGTTCCTAAGCAACTCCACTCTGTGAATTAGTGAATGCTGCTTGTAGTGCAAAAAATGCTTTGGCTGATTTTCTCCAACAAAATGAGACAAAGAAGTTTTACCATTAATTAATGCTTCGATCTTAATTATGATCAATCAATCTCTATTCTCCACAGGCCTTTAAGTTGGCATTAATTAAACCATTACTTAAAAAGTCATCAGCTGTCTTAGCTAAGTCAATCTCTAACCTTTCTTTTATCTCAAAAATTCTTTAGCGTTAGTGAAGGTTACAAAGGATCTTCTTATGGCCTCTGCAGTGGACTAATTTCTATGCTTGTCCTGCTAAATCTCAGTGCAGAATTTGATACTGTTGACCATAATATTTTATTACAGAGAATAGAGCATGCCATAGGTATTAAAGGCACTGTGCTGCCGTGGTTCGAATGGACTTCAATTTGTTCATGTAAATGGGGAGTCTTTTTCACACACTAAGGTTTATTATGGAGTTCCACAGGGTTCTGTGCTAGAACCAATTCTAATTAAATTACACATGCTTCCCTTAGGCAGTGTTATTAGAAAGCACTGCATACATTTTCATTGCTATGCAGATGAGACCCAGCTTTATCTGTCCATGAAGCCAGATTACACACATCAATTAGTTAAACTGCAGGAATGTCTTAAAAACATAAAGGCCTGGATTACCTCTGATTTCATGCTTCTAAAACTGATAAAACTGAGGTTATTGTATTCAGCCCCAAAAATCTTAGAAACAATGTGTCTAACCAGATACTTACTGTGGCCTCCAGTAACACTGAAGATTCTTGGAGTCATTTGTAACCAGGATATGTCTTTCATTGCACATATTAAACAAATATGTAGGACTGCTTTCTTGCATTTGTACAATATCTCTAACATTAGAAACAGCCTGTCTTAGAGTGATGCTGAAAAACTAGTTCATGCGTTTATTACTTATAGGTTGAACTAATACATTAAGCCTTCAGCTTTCAGGCCCTCTTCTGTGGAACTGGCTTCCAATTTAGATACTCTGCTTTTAGGATCAGGCTTAAAACTTTCCTTTTTCATAAAGCTCATAGTTAGAACTTGATCAGGTGACCCTGAAACCTCCCTTAGTCATGTTGCAATAGGCTAAGGCTGCTGGGGGGTTTCCCGTGATGCTTTTCACTCTGTTTGTGTTTATACACTGCTTTGTATTTAATCAGTATTAGGTGCCGTTTACACGAAGCCGTTTTCACTGGAAACGGTGTCGTTTTGATGCGTTTCAGCCTTTCGTTTACACGATGGCGTTTCAGAAACGATCCGCGTTTACACGATGACGTGAAAAGATGGTAACGATGAAAACGATGTCGTTCCCATGCCAGGCCACAAGTTGGCGTTGGTTTTCTCTTTGCAAAGTTTGTTTATGCAAGACGCGCATGCGTGGAGTGACACAGTAGGTAGTGCGGCAAATTGTTCATTACTTACAAAACGGCCAATGTGAGAGGTTTGTGTGGACTGACGATGAGGTTGGATCGCTGCTGCACACAACGCTGAATTACAAAACGGTAAAAACACAAGAAAAGCATAAGAAGCACTCGTGAATCCGCGAGTACTGTTTATCAGTTTGCGCGTGCATGAAAAACTGTGGGCATCGCAACCTTAGTGCGCATGTGCGAGTCGAGCGTTTTCAGATCACCCCGGTTTCAAGTGTTTACACGTTTCTGAAACGCTCCACTCTGGACCCCGTTTCCAAAACACATCGTTTTCACTCTGTTGTCATGTAAACAGAAGGGCGAAACGCATCAAAACGACACCGTTTCAAAATGAAAACGGTCTCGTGTAAACGGCACCTTAATCTCTGGCTCTCTTCTGCAGTGTGTCTTTTATCGCGTGTCCCTCCCCTCCCCCCTAACCAGCTGCCCCTCCCTGAGCCCTGTTCTGCCCGAAGTTTCTGCCTGTTAAGAAGGAGTTTTTCCTCCCCACTGTCACCAAGTGCTTGCTCATAGGGGTCGTCTGATTGTTGGTGTTTTCTCTGTATTATTGTAGGGTCTTTACCTTACAATATACAGTGCCTTGAGGCAACTGTTATTGTAATTTGATGCCATATAAATAAAATTGAACTGAATATAAGGGAAATTCCCATTTCAACTGGACTTTAAACATATAGCTTCTTGACAGGGTCTGTAAACATGTTTTACAACAGACAGTGGAGCCATTTGCTTAATCCATATGTTTTCATGTGCAAAGTCAGCAGCTGACAGACATAGATTTTACTGCAGTCTGCACATACTGTAACATGAAATCAGCATGGATTCCTCATAATTTAAAAGTCAAATGCGGGAGAGGAAAATCAGGGGCCCTGAAATAAGGAGCTAAATGACAACTAAATTAAATGCAGTCTGTCAAAGTGTGATTCTGGGAGTCTGGAGACACTGTTTGACAATGCAGCAGCTAATCCCTCGGATTAGTAAAGGTATTCATATTCATCCCTGCAGAAACCTTCGGGACATAGGAGGATTTTTTAGCTCCTATACATAAAGCTGTGGGCTTTCAAATCTGGGCCAGGGGCCTTCAGCAAGCAGAGGCAGCCCTGTGTCGAAAGGGTGCTGGGAGATGAGTGTCAGCTCTTTGTCTCAGTGTGGCATTTTCACAGACATGCTCATGCTCCCAGTGCACCAACTGCATAAGGACACACACACACACACACACACTGCAGTTCCTGCACTTGATGACCTGATCTGTTCAGGACAGGCAGATGACTCAAGTGCGGGGGGGGGGGGGGGGGGGGGGGGGGGCACTACCACAAGTCTACAGTTAACTAGTCTTACCACCCAGAGCCTACATTGTGGACAAACAATGTTGCTCAAAATTCAGGAAGTAATTAGACTTAATAAAAGCAGCATGTGAAACGTCTGCCATTGCTTCATGACAGAAAAAGGTCGATGCAGGAGGGGTGCAGTGAGGGGGTGTCTGTGGAAACTTTGGAACCCTCAGCTTAAGGACATGGTTCCACATGTGGAATGTTACTGTTTGGCTTATAGGTGTGAGAAGAATATTGTGTCCTGTCATGCACGTTACTGAGAAAGCAACTTTATAGGCCAAATCAGAATGCATGTGTTAATTTTCAACCAGCAGTTTAAGTACAATATTCTGTTAGTACTACTCTCCAAACTACACTATACTGCCAAAAGTATTCACTCATCTGCCTTCACATGCACATGAACTTGAGTGATATCCCGTTCCTAATCCATAGGGTTTAATATAATGTTGGCCTAAGAGCTTCGTCTCTTGTGGGAAGGCTTTCCACAAGGTTTAGGAGTGTTTATGGGAATTTTTGACCATTCTTCCAGGAGTGCATTTGTGAGATCAGATACTGATGTTGGATGAGAAGGCCTGACTCACAGTCTCCTCTCTAATTCATCCCAAAGGTGTTGTATCAGGTTGAGGTCAGGACTCTGTGCAGACCAATCAAGTTCTTCCACACCAAACTCACTTATCCACGTCTTTATGGATCTTACTTTGTATACTGTGTGCAGTCATGTTGGAACAGGAAGGGACCATCCCCAAACTGTTCCCACAAAGTTAGGAACATGAAATTGTTCAAAATGTCTTGTATGCTGAAGCATTAAGAGGTTGTTTCACTAGAGCTAAGGGGCAGAGCCCAACTCCCAAATTCTCAAAAAAAACAAACCCACACCTTAACCCCCCCACCACCAAACTATACTTGGTGCAGTCAGAAGAGTACCCTTCTCCTGGCAACCACGAAGCCCAGACTCATCCACTGGATTCCCAGGCAGAGAAGTGTGATCTCTCACTCCAGATAACACATCTTCACTGCTCTAGAGTCCAGTGGTGGTGACCAGAAGCTCTGTATTTACATTGTGCGTAATTGTGTGTAATGTTTTCTTTCTTTCTTTCTTTCTTTCTTTCTTTCTTTCTTTCTTTCTTTCTTTCTTTCTTTCTTTCTTTCTTTCTTTCTTTCTTTCTTTCTTTCTTTCTTTCTTTCTTTCTTTCTTTCTTCTTTCTTTCTTTCTTTCTTTCTTTCTTTCTTTCTTTCTAATAAATACACTGTGCTTTAGTCCAGAGTGAAATTTGTCATCACATGGCTCACTGTGCTGCTTTACAGAGATAGTTCTAAAAGGGTGACTTTAGCAGTGAGAATGATTAAATTTACACAATAAAATGATTTGGAAAGATCATGGTTTGGTTAGACTAGGGCCTCTTACAAAGTTCAAGGTTCTATTTGTTACATAGTAGTAGTCACGCACCATTCAGTGCATTTTGTTTCATAGCAACAAAGCTATATTTTGCAAGAACAGTACATCTTTCTGTAGAGAATATTGTAATTTCTGTTCATGCACTACACTGCCATTTGTACGTGCTTGCTGTACTTAACATTTTTATTTGATGATGCGGGTACCATTTTCCACTCTGCGTGTATATGATAGAATCAGAAAAAGCATGTCAGTGTGAGCAGATTCAGGTTTATGGGTTTAGGTGTGGTGGAAGTTGGGAGAGGTCATAAAAAACAAACAACTGAAGCAATTTCAAGTGCAGTTCAGGTACCTCATATTTTAAGGCAGCACAAAAACCTGCTTAAAACTATTTACTGTGTAGAACATACATTTGCAGTAGAACTATTCATTTTTATTCTAGTATAGTCTTAGGCAGTACATGAACAGCACCATTTTAGAGCATCTACAGAACATAATGAGACAAATACTTTTTCAGATGTTTGAAACATGCATTGCTTTTATTTTTTATATGTGACAATGCGTATTTGTATATTGTTTTTTTTAGGAATAAGGATCAGCCCTGAAAGTAACATGAGCCTGATAGGTCAATCTGTGGGAGCCGCTGCTTTGAATGGTGGTTAGCTGGGTCCCTGTCAGACTTACAGCTATTGATGTAATCAAAGGCATTTGGCTTTGAGGCATGCTTGCTGGCTGACAGCAGCACTGCATTTACGTCTTTGTGCCTCTGTCTGGACTTGCCCCTCTCCTTAGCCAGCGAATTCATGGAAGTTCTTTATGGCTGGCAGTCCTATTTGGGTGACCGCAAAAGCCTGATGAATCACTTAGAAATGAGTCATCCCAGCTCTCGAAGTAATGACTCTTTGACCGACATGTCTTTCGTTCTGAGCAGGGCCTTTTTTTTATGAGCTTTTGGATTTGCTTTGAACACTTTTCTTATGAGTCATTGCTTTGAGTGCATGCAGGACTGTACAAGTGCCTGTTTTGCTCACGGTGTAAATTTACTGAACTGCTCTGGATATAAACCATCAGCTATGTAGCTGTTGCTGGATTAAAAGCTTTGTGAATTTCTGAACAAAGAAAAACAGACTTCTTCCAAACTGTCCCATGTTCTCGTTAAACACTGAGGCTCTCGTGGGCGCTTTCGTTTATACAAACAGGCTCCTGAAGAAGCTGAATGCTGATGTCATTTATGTTTGTTTTAGTGCATTACTATAACTGACATTTTTCACAGAGCTGCTTTTGCTAGGTCTAACTGGGCTATACTCAGGAGTGATGTGTCTGAATGGAAAAACAATTTTTCTGCATATATGGTGTTTTACTATGTTAGAACAAGTTCACATGTTCTGTAAAAATTACATTTTTTTTTTCTTTCAGTGGTCATTTTTCTTCATCATCATTTTGAAATCTTGCTGATTTATACACCATTTATGCACCAATTTTCTACACATAGACAGGACATGACTTGAAAAAATAATAAGCTTACTTGATTTGCCTTCAGTTTGGAGAAAGCAGCAAACCAGCTTCCATGGCAGGAAACCCTGCTCCGTATTTTCATGTTGAAGCTGTTGCTCTCTGAAAGGATTTAACTAAAAGGATTTGACAAAAGTACATCTGACTGTATTAACTGTGTGGCTGTTCATATAGTGCTTTTCATCATAGCATGAATCATGGAAATTATTTTCCAAAAAGGCATCTTAAATTCTTAATTTATGTTGATGTTTGTTCTGTAACAGCAGAAATTAATGGATGAGTGCAATTAAAGAATATCTGCCTGCTTTCCATGCTGTCAAACTCAGTGATGACATTGCTCTAGTCCAATCATTTTCTTATCTGCCTTCTCTGAGCCACTTAGCCTCCATTTAAATTTCAGTGCTCTTCTATCATTCTACCTTTCAGACTCTCATTCCTGAAACCTGCCCCTTCCTTTCAAGTCTAATTATCAAAATAGCTTATTTTAATTTTTTATCTCAAGTTATGTTCAGTTCTTTGTCAAACTTCTACTTATTGAAGTGGGAGTTGGATGACTATGCCTCACCAAAAAAAAAAAAAAGCCATGTGTTGTTGGCAGTGGACTTTAGCGGCTCTGGTTCCAAAAAGCATCATAAAAGAGGACACCATTCTTTCTTATATGCACATGGAAACTGCCTCAATCATTCCAATGTCCAATCAGAAGACTAATGAGAGTAACTGACAAATGAACAGCTTGCATGTATGTGAGAGAGTGGCCCACCAGTAATATTAACAGGCTCATTAGTATGACAATATTAATCTCAGTGACATCCACATGAGTTCAAAACTCTTTAAGTTCAGAGACAAAAGAATCAGTTCTACATCACTGTTTCACTGTGATTGGTAGGTGATAAGTTAAACGTATTTAAAAAATAAGGTAACGCTTTCAGCCATAGTAAAAATAATTATGGCGAAATTAAAAATAATTCAGCCGTAGTAAAAAAATTATGGCGGAATTAAAAATAATTACTGCAGAATTAAAAATAATTACGGCATAATTAAAAATAATTATGGCAGAATTAAAAATAATTATGGTGGAATTAAAAATAATTCAGCCGTAGTAAAAAAATTATGGCGGAATTAAAAATAATTACGGCAGAATTAAAAATAATTCAGCTTGTAGTAAAAATAATTACGGCATAATTAAAAATAATTACAGCAGAAATAAAAATAATTCAGCTTGTAGTAAAAATAATTACGGCAGAATTAAAAATAATTCAGCTTGTAGTAAAAATAATTACGGCATAATTAAAAATAATTACAGCGGAATTAAAAATAATTCAGCTTGTAGTAAAAATAATTATGGCATAATTAAAAATAATTACAGCAGAATTAAAAATAATTCAGCTTGTAGTAAAAATAATTACGGCATAATTAAAAATAATTATGGTGGAATTAAAAATAATTACGGCGGAATTAAAAATAATTACGGCAGAATTAAAAATAATTACGGAGGAATTAAAAATAATTACAGCGTAATTCCACATAACTAAAATTTACTTACAGGATAGTTATGGCCTAAGGGCGGGCCTTAAAAGAAAGTGTTACCAAAAATAATTCACATGAATCCAAACATAGGCTTCATAATGCTTCTGAATCCTTGCTTTATATTTTTGTTTTTGCTCTTTAGAGCTGACAGCTCGAAAGCTCCAGATGTTGCACCTCGACACCTCAACAGTGCGGTTCTGGGGGGTAAAGAAAGAAGATCCAGCACAACTTATTAGAGACACGTTATCTGCATAAAGGGCCATTTCAGCTGTAACCGTGCACACTAATTTTGCAGTGACTGACTTCTTAGTGGTGGAGTCAGTGAGGTTGGTGAGGTTAATGAGGTTAACCCTTCTGTGTCATGTTTTCCTCTGTGTGGCAGTCAGAGAAAACTGTAAACAAAGGTTTTCACTGTACCATGAATGTAAAGCTTGAATTTTGAAGGTTCTTGCTTGCATCATTCTTTCAAATAGAAGGAACACACTTTAGGCATCATGTTGGACATTTTAGAATCGAACCTTAAGAAAACACATGCATATACACAAAAAACAGAAGGAAACACAAGCATCTCAAATACAACATAACCAAATGCAGAGCAGTTTGCAGGAAGCACAAGCAATACTTGTATATTAGCTGAGTACCCAACACTAGCGAAGAGTATCTTCAAAAGCATTAAAATTAATTTGAAGTGTGCCCTATCTGATTTCATTATTCTTTTTTTATGCCTTCTGGAAATATTTCTATTGTTGTTTGAGGTACATACAGCATGTTTCTGTATCTGAATATGTCGTGTGTATGCAGTATTATTCTGTATTTAGATGCGTAATTCAATAACAGATAAAAAGGATAATATAGTTCCTTTAGCATTTAGCACGTATCCCTGCCTTTGACTTAGCGCATCACGCAGCTGACTGACTGAGCTATATATTGCAGGTCTCTTTGTTGCTCCCAAATTAAAAGGTAGAAGTCTGAACCACCACCAATGACAGGTTGTCAGTGTGTGTTTGTCCACTCTGTATAAGTGTGCATTGCATGGATGCATGTGGGCGATGAGCTGGAGAGTTCAGATGGGTGGGAAGCCAGTTTCTTGCCACATAAACACAACCATAAAGTTTATAGTTTCCCACCATCAAAAATGGGCTTACAGTACAAACTAGAAGGACAGCAGTCCAGAGAGGACGGCTTTGTTTGCTGGCTGCTGTTCTGATGGTTTGGCAAAATATGAACTTGCAGTATAAATCACAGGAAATAATTCAAACAAATATAATTGCCAAAGATTATGATATAATTTTTCAGACCTTTTTCTTGTGAAGTGCGTTGCGAGTCAGCGTCTGTGTTCATACCATGCCTGTTAAATATGTCTTATATATCCTACAAAGATTACAGTTTTATATCACAAACAGCAAAAAGTAACAGCATATTATCTTAAAACCATATTGCCAATTTCTGTTTCTGTCACATATTGGCAAGACTAATCAACGTTATGTGCTAATCCATATTGTTAATGGGTGACAACTAAAAATATACTGCATATAATGCCATGTGACTCAGGCTTTTGGTATTAATTTCTAATTTTTTTCTCATACAGATTAATTTGTCTTATTGAATATTAATTCTGCTGAGTCAACAAACACACACTGTGGAAGGTCACCCACAGTATTCATATGTGCATGTTTACTTCCATTCTTTTTCAGCCCTCTTTTGTAGTTTGTTCCAGTAGATTAATGTTATTTAATCAATGTTATTAATTAATTACAATTATATTAATCTAATTTAAATGTTAAGAAAAAAACAAGCAAAAAACATATGTTGGCATTCTTTTCTTTTCTAACTGGCTGCTCTATTAGGGACACCTGATCATTAGCTGGTCACAAATCAAATCTAGTCAGCCAATCACATGGCAGCAGCCCAGTGCATTTAGGCATGTAGATGTTGTCATGATGACTTGCTGAAGTTCAAACCAATCACCAGAATGGAAAAAGGTGAATGTGGCATGGCTGTTGGCTCCAGATGGGCTGGTCTGTTTTTTTTTTTTTCTTTTCTTTTTTTCAGAAAGTGCTGATCTGCTGGGGTTTTTCCACACAACCATCTATAGGGTTTACAGAGGATGGTCCAAAAAAGAGAAAATATCCAGTGCGTGGCAGCACTCTGGGGGAAAATACCCTTTTGATATCGGAGGAGAATTGCCAGACTGTTTTGAGCTGATGGGAAGGCAGCAGTAACTGATACAACCACTACAACTAACTAAAGAGATTCTCTGAGCTCACAACACATTGAACCTTGAAGCAGATGGAATACAGCAGCAGAAGACTACCCCGGGCGCCACTCCTCACCAAAACTGGACAAAAAAAGATTGGAAAAACATTGCCTGGTCTGATGAGTCTTGGTTTCTACTGTGACATTTGGTTGGTAGGGTCAGAATTTGATATAAAAAGCATGAAAGCATGTATCTATCCTGCCTTGTATAAGCGCTTTGGGCTGCAAGTGGTGGTGGTGCAACTGTGTGTGGGATATTTTCTTAGCACACTTTGGGCCCCTTAGTACCAAGGGAGCATCATTTAAATGCCACATCCTATGTGAATAATGCTGCTGACCATGTCTATCCCTTTATGACCACAGTGTACCCATCTTCTGATGACTGCTTCCAGCAGGATAATCTGCGATGCCAAAAAGCTCAAAATAACAGTGAGTTCATTATACTTAGATGGCCTCCACAGTCACCAGTGTGTGTGTGTATGTGTGTGTGTGTGTGTGTGTGTGTGTGTGTGTGTGTGTGTGTGTGTGTGTGTGTGAAAGAGTGAGCTATGTTATAAGCACTGTTTTGTGCTCTGGTGCACAGTCAAGGTCAGGCAGGAGGCTCTGTAGACTATGCAGATGACATTGTGATGTGTAGTGAGTGAAGTGGAAGCAAGACAGAATATGTGTCTGTGAATGAGAGGGCAACAGGTGGAAAGGTGAACATGCAAGGAGCAGAAATAGTGATGTGGATGAGTTTAAATACATCTAAAGCAACGAACGGTGCACAAGAGAGGTGAAATAGAGAATGCAGGCAGGATGGAGTGGCTGGAGATGATTGTCAGACGTGATCTGTGACAGAAGGATAGCAGCAAGAGTGAAAGGGAAGGTTTACAAGATGGTAGTGAGACCTGTTATGGCAGCATTGAAGATGTTAAGGTTTTCATGGGGAGTGACCAGAATTTACAAAATTAGAAACAAGTACATCAGAGAGACAGCTCAGGCTGAATGGTTTGGAGGCAGGGTTGAGATCATTTGGACATGTGCAGAGAACGGATAGTTGATATGTTGGACAAAAGATGTTGAAGATGAAGCTGCCAGGCAGGAGGAAAAGAGAAACGCCGCAGAGGAGGTTCCTGGATGCAGTGAATGAGGATGGTGTGACAGAAGAGGATGCTAGGGATCAGGTGAGATGGAGGCAGATGATCCACTGTGGTCACCCCTATAGAAAGCAGGCAAAAGAAGATTAATATTATTATATCTGCCATGTGGTTGAGCCATTGAACTCTTGCTTTTTGCTTCTGTTTTTGAGCTTGAGTACAGTGAATTATTTTTTATCTGTCTCTTTATTGAGGCTAAATTAAGACTGAAGGGACTTTTGTGCATTTTGCATTTTTTCTAACAATACACTACCCAAAATTGATAAGTACAAAATTAATAAAAAGCTTAGCATCTGGCAGTTTATCTTTAGGAGCCCATTAGTAGATGCACACATGATTGACTCTTTTTCTCAACTCAGTAAAGTAGAGTGTGCCTGTTCAGGAGCCTGTTTACATGGAAAGTGGACCTGGCTCTAACTAAGCTGCTTGTCCTAATGTCTACACAGGTGAAATCCTTTAAGACGGCCCAGTCACTGGGTGACAGTCCCCTGTCTGCCAGGGCTCTTGTTTAGGCTGCAGTGGAATGGAGTAAACAAACAGGAGGGAATGGGGTGTGAGAGATGAATCATCAGTTCTGGGCTGCGTGTACCTTCTCTGTGCACTCCATGTGCCTTAGTCTGCTCAGCATCCGCTCCCCTGAAGGCCCTCGTCACCACAGGCATACTCCAGCAATTACCTTCTCGCCCACACACTGTCAGTCACATGGACTGTAATAACAGGCTGTTGCCAGCACTCTGCATCTCAGCCCCACCCCCCACCCCCAACACACGCGCGCACACACATGCGTGCGCATGGGTGACTCACAGAGAGTGCACTCATCGTAAAAGTGGTCATACCAGATTTGAATTCAGTCTGGCTGTATGTTCATATTTGCAACAGCTCATACATAGTTTTTAAATTAACTCACTAGATAATTTTAAAGCTACAACAATCAGCCTTTTTAGATGATATACATGCACGATATGTTGCTTGTAGCAGTGAGCCCATAAACTATTTTATGTTTATTTTTCACCATGTTAAAATGTCATATCAGTTTTTCAAGAGTTGGTGTAAACTAACCAAAGCTTTATGGAGGCTGAATTTTGGTCTCATATTCTATGCTATTGGAATGTTTGTCTTGATGTAAACTGTTTGCCAATGAGATCATCACAGCAACTTGATACCCCAAGCAGAAAAAAAAGTTCTTATTAAAAAACTACACAAAGCATCTGCCTTACTGCAGCTCTAAATGTTTGGTCAGACATTTAGTTTAGCTTTCTGTTTCTGTGAGCTTTTCTTAAAAAAAAAAAAGGCAGAGGAAATAACACTACCATTTTAAATTAATTCACCCCTACTACCACAAAAACAAACATTTACAGAAGACAAATGTTTACTAAAATTTGCATTTTTGAACAACAGCTCAATAGGACAGTATTAATTCTGGATAAGTTCTTTGGTATTATGTTGATGTTAGGTTGCAGCTGTAACAGTAGTAATTTCCCTTTGGGATCAATAAAGTATTCTGACTGACTGATATGTCAGCAATGTATTCCTTGCATGTTTTGCTACAATCCATTATTATGTGGGCACAATCCAGCTGGCCACATAACAAAATACCACACAATGATTTGTGAATTTCTGGCTACACTCACATGTCTGTGTGGGAGTTTGCCCATCCAGTCTAGGGTGCAAGATGCTAGCAGGCAGGTCATACATGGAACACCATAACCAAGTGGCTGGCATAGTATGCAGGAACATTTGTGCTGAGTATGACCTGGAAGTCACATTGTCAAAATGGTATATACCTACAAGGGACCAAGCTAAGACCCTGCGGGACTTCCAGATACAGACGGTGATGGCAAACCAACCAGCCATAGTAGTGGTGGACAAGAAGAAGAAGGCCGTGTTGATAGATGTAGCAATACCAACTGATAGCAACATCAGGAAGAAGGAACACGAGAAACTTGAGAAATACCAAGGACTAAGAGAAGTGCTAGAGAGGAACTGGAAGGTGAAGGTAACAGTGGTCCCCCGGGGTAATCCGTACACTGAGGGCAGTGACCCCCAAACTGGGAGCATGGCTCCAGCAAATTCCAGGAATAACATCCGAGATCTCTGTCCAGAAGAGCGCAGTCCTAGGAACAGCTAAGATACTGCGCAGGACCCTCAAGCCCCCAGGCCTCTGGTAGAGGACCCACCAGAGGCCTGGGAGTTCTGTGCAATATCTAGAGAAAATTCAGTCAGAACTCTTGAAGCATGGAGGTCAGATTGTTGTAAGCACACTTACAAAGCTGTTCAATAAATGTTGGTGAATGAAAATCGTCCCTGAGGACTGGCATAAAGGTGTCATCCTCAGGTTTTCGACAAGGAAAATCATGCACGGACCAAATATTCATCTTGATAACCATCATCGAGCAGAACCTAGAATACAGATGGCCCCTTTCAATCAACTTTATAGACTTGAAGAAAAGTTTTGACAGTTTTCACTGGGAATCGCTTTGGAGCATTCTCCACCTGTATGATGTCCTGCGGAAGTTTATCTAGGTTTTTAAGTCCCTGTACTGCCATCCCATCTGCTGCATCAGGACAGGCCATTGGGACCAGCCTCAGGCAAGGGTATGTCCACTCGCCCTTCCTAATCAAAAGTCATGCATGTCGGCGACCAGACCGGCATGCCTAAAATCAAAATTGGTGGACATGAACTTTAAGAGGTGGAAAGGTCTACTTACCTCGGCAGTATCGTTGGACGGGATGGAGACGCAGAGGCCAATGTCAAGAGCCGCACTGGCAAAGCCTCGGCAGTATTCCAACAATTTCAAAATGTTTGGTCATCTGCCTCCATCTCAACTAACAACAAGCTTTGATTGTATGCCTAAATCATCATCCCCATGGCAATTTACCCCTTCCGAAACGTGGAAAGCACTGTCCAATATTACCAGAAAGGTAGACATCTTTCATCATGTCGCCTCAGAAGAATACTGGAGGTCTGATAATTTAATCACATCACCAGTGAAAAGGTGTTATGACAAAGCAAACTGCCCAACCTCAGCATCATCATTACAAGCTGTCGCCTGAAACTTGCTGGACACGTCATCTGCATGGACAATAGCCAAATCCCGAAGAAGATATTCCAATGGGTTCCACCTAGAGGCAGACGAGGCAGAGGCCAGCCATGACTGACCTTGCATCCGACTTTTATCAATGACCTCAAAGCACTCGACATGTCTTGGGATGAAGCTGAAGACCTCGCTGCTGACCGTGACCAATGGAAAGCCCTTTTTGCCTAATACAAAGAAGAGAAGATATTGAACCCCAAGCTGCTCTATGATGCATTCATTGGACTGTGAATGTTATATAGAAAGCACTTAGGTGTAGAAAAAAGTGCTTGTGTGAATGGGTGAATGCGACATGTCATATAAAGCACTTTGAGTGCTCAAGTAGAGTAGAAAAGCACTATATAAGAACCAATCCATTTGCCATTTTACAAGGAGATTCAAACCAGAAACATTCTTTCTTCCCTGAAGTATGAAAGAGAGTTTCCTGGCCTGTTGTTGTGGCTTTGTGCAGCTGAGTGTAGGCACTCAGATACTTGTACTCCTCCACCTCATCAACATCATGTCTCAGGACAGGCACAGGTCATGTAGGTGTCCTTTTTCACGTGAGCTAAATCATCATCTCTCTGGTTTTATTCACATTAAGAAGAGGATGATTTCTAACAAACCACTACACAAAATCTTCCACTAGTTCTCTGTACTCCTCCTACCCATCACATATACAACCACTGCAGAATCATTAAAGTATTTTTGCATGAGTTGTACATACAAGGCATACAAGTTGAACAGGACGACAGCCTCGTGGAGCTCCTGTACTGTTCGGAGCACTGCCTAGTCTCCAGGGCTAGACTGGGACAAAAAAATCGGCCCTGGCATTTTTGGCTTAGACCGGCCTGCAACTATGTCTTAGAAGCATTTGACACTGTTTTACTCTTATTCAGCGTGGGCATACCTTTTGCTAATAATACTTTTATACTTTTTTTTTAACTTACTTTAGTAATGCTTAAATTGCAAAGCTTTGATGTTTCATTTAGTTTTTTAAAATCTGTTATTTCACCTGCTTGAGGGCTTTTTAAAACATGTTTAACCAGCACAGAGGCTACAAATTCAAACTACTGTGCAGCCTTTCAACACACCTTTAACCTAAATATCTAAAATGCTATGATGCAGCCTAAAATGGACACTTGCTGCTCATCCAACACTTCTCAGCCTTGACCGTTTGCTATTTTATCAGATTAAGGTGCCGTGGCTGCCAGATTTGGGGAAGTATGCAAATGTAAATAAATATTGATATTAATCAATCGCCATTGCTCATCACACTGCTGCTGTCTTCACCTACTGCAGAGTCTGCCCAAGCCTTGAAGGGGACCTAAGCAATATTTGATTTGGGGCCCCCTTCATACCATTTCATTGTCCCCTGAACTTAATCGTTATTAATGCTGGAGGATTAATGTTGATTTTTTTTTTTTTTTTTTTTTTTAGGATATATTACAGTTTCAGCCTTTTAAATTCAATTTTTCAATTCAATTACATTTTATTTATACAGTGCCAACTCACAACAAACAGACATCTCAAGGCACTTTATAGTGTAAGGTAAAAACCCCACAATAATTACAGAGAAAACCCATCGTTCATCCTAATCTTAAAAATAGAGAGTCCAAACTAGGAGCTGGTTAAACAGAAGAGGGGCCTGAAAGCTGAAGGCTCTGCCTCCCATTCTACTCTAAGGAACCACAAGTAAGCCAGCAGTCTGAGAGAGAAGTGCTCTATTGGGGTGATACGGTATTATGAGCCAATGAAGAGAAGCCAATATGGGAGAAATCTGCTCTCTCTTTCTAGTCCCTGTCAGTACTCTAGCTGCAGCATTTTGGATCAGCTGAAGACTTTTCAGGGAGCTTTTAAGACAGCCTGATAATAATGAATTACAATAGTCCGTCCTAGAAGTAACAGATGCATGAATTAGCTTTTTAGCATCAGTCTGAGACAGATTAGAGAATATTAGAGTGTAGCCTACTCATTAAAGTAGTGTTGTTACAAGTGTACAAATCTGGACAGTTAGAAAAGTCTCTTCTTTCTTTTAGAAAATTGGCATTTGTAAAAAATTAAAACAAACCAAAAAAGTTTCATGACAAATGTGGGCGAGCTTGGGGGGCTCCTGGTGGTCAGGGGGCCCTATGCAGCCACATATGTCGCCTATGCCTATGGCCAGCTCTGCCTACAGCCTGCTGTTGCTGCAGCATTACTGTTACAGAGGACGTGGAGGCTACAGCAGCGAACATGTCTGTAATCTTTACACATTTTGTAGCATCTACAGTGACACTCTTCAATTTCTTCGCACGTAACTTCTCCGCACCCCCTTTCTAGAAGAGGCAGAAGTCAAAAGAAGCCAAATCACATAAGCACTGGACATAAAATCAGTGGCAACAGGTCTTATTGAATAATAAATCCAAATTTTATGTTCTGGTTCAATATGTACAAGGGAGGTCAGAAGAGAGGTACAACAAAGGTGTCTACAGCCATCTGTGAGTTACAGTGGATGTTTTGTCATGTTTTGGTGCTCCATTTCAGCCAATGGTATTGGAGATCTTGTCAAAATTATGAATTATGAATTATGAATTAGTAATTATGAATGCAGAAAATTACCATCAGATTTTGATCCACCATTCAATACCATCTGGAAAGCATCTGATTGTCAAAGGTTTTTAAGCATGACAATGATCCTAAACACACAGCCAATGCAGTAAAAACATACCTAGACAGAAACACACACACACACACACACACATATACATATTCAAACTGCAACGGATGAAGAGATGTTTTCACCTGCAATCTCGGGAAGGGCAAGACTAAATTCTAAATTCTGTAGCACCTTCATCACATGTGATGTGAGGGTGACTGGTTGGTAATTGTTAAGCTCTGATGGATAGAAAAACACACAGTGGAACACTATCAGTCATGATTTGACATACACTTGCTCACGGAGGCTGCACAGACAGGTTTGACCTTATTCTTACTCTGCCACAGTCAAATCACAAGGGAGGTTCTCAGACGCTTTTCCAGTAATGAATGGGAGATGATGGTGTTGAGTGTAATTCCAAATAGCGAAGTAATTCACAATCACAATTAGCATAGTTAAGCTGTTACGTAGCTGAACTGCAATGTGTAATTACATAATACATGGAGTGAAGTAAACAAAGAATTAGGTGCAAGAACATGGGGCTCTTTTCTCATCTAACATCTCTCGTATGAGTGTAAGGAGACATCACTCAGTTCTTAAATCATTGCCTGCAGTCACTTTGAAGACCAAGCAGGGATTCATGCAGTTTAATGGAATTCTAAGTGGCACACGATGCAATTTATAGATCTAACATGCAAGATATGATGACCCAAATTCTGTCCATTATTAAAAACTGCAACATCTCTCTCTGCCACTGCTAGCCTATTTATGTCATCCAGTTTCCATGGCTACCATGCCATAGATAAAATCTAAAGCACAGTTTTCTAGTGCAACATCAACTTTCCCTTGCAGAAAGAAGAGGAATGACATTTCTCCCCTGCATTCAATAATGCACTTCAACAAAGGCAATTCAGGATTGTGCATTACATCATCATTTACAGTACCAGTTTAAAGTGTATGAAGCCAGATGACACACATCAATTAGTTAAACTGCAGGAATGTCTTAAAGTCATTAAGGCCTGGATGACCTCTAATTTCCTGCTTCAAAATTCAGATAAAACTGAAATTCTTGTTCTCGGCCCCACAAATCTTAGAAACATGGTGTCTAACCAGATACTTACTTTGGATGGCATTACTTTGGCCTCCAGTAACACTGTGAGAAATCTTGGAGTCATTTTTGACCAGGATATGTCCTTCAATGCACATATTAAACAAATATGTAGGACCGCTTTTTTGCATTTGTGCAGTATTTCTAAAATTAGAAACATCCTTTCTCAGAGTGATGCTGAAAAGCTAATTCATGCATTTATTACTTCTAGGGTGGACTATTGTAATTCATTATTATCAGGCTGTCCTAAAAGCTCCCTGAAAAGCCTTCAGCTGATCCAAAATGCTGCAGCTAGAGTACTGACAGGGACTAGAAAGAGAGAGCAGATTTCTCTCATATTGGCTTCTCTTCATTGGCTCCCTGTTAAATCTACAATAGAATTTAAAATTCTTCTCCTCACCTACAAGGTCTTGAATAATCAGGCACCATCTTATCTCAAAGACCTCATAGTACCATATCACCCCAACAGAGCACTTCGCTCTCAGACTGCTGGCTTACTTGTGGTTCCTAGGATACTTAAGAGTAGAATGGGAGGCAGAGCCTTCAGCTTTCAGGCGCCTCTTCTGTGGAACCAGCTCCCAGCTTGGATTCGGGAGACAGACACCCTCTCTATTTTTAAGATTAGGCTTAAAACTTTCCTTTAGGATAAAGCTTATAGTTAGGGCTGGATCAGGTGACCCTGAACCATCCCTTAGTTATGCTGCTATAGGCCTAGTCTGCTGGGGGGTTCACATAATGCACTGTTTCTTCTCATTCACCTTATTTACTTTGTTTATACGCCACTCTGCATTTAATCATTAATCAGAATCAGAATCAGAATCAGAAGGTTTTTATTGCCATATGGGTGAACAGGTTCACAGCATTAGGAAATTGCTGCGGTACTTCGTGCTTACAGAAAAAAAAAACAAATAAGTATAAAAAACTATAAAACAATATACAAGTATACAAATTGCAAATATACAGAGATATTAGAGCTATAACTATAGCACAATATTACAAAATTACAAAATATACAGTGCAGAGACTAATTAAAAGATAAAAGAATGTAAACTATATTCCACTAATATGTACATCAGTGCAATCAGACAGGTGCATAGACATAGGGTCATCAGCGTTTGTGGAGGGTGGTGGTAACAGTCTTAGGGTAATTGTTCATGAGTCCAACAGCAGAGGGGAAGAAACTGTTCTTATGGCGGGAGGTTCTGGTCCGTATGGACCGTAGCCTCCTGCCTGAGGGGAGAGGGTCAAAAAGTCTGTGCCCAGGGTGAGAGTGGTCGGCTGTGATCCGACCTGCACGCCCCAGTGTCCTGGAGGTGTACAGGTCCTGGAGAGATGGGAGGTTACAGCCAATCACCTTCTCAGCAGAGTGCACAACGCGCTGTAGTCTCTGTTTGTCCCTAGTGGTGGCTCCAGCGTACCACACAGTGATGGAGGAGGTGAGGATGGACTCAATGATGGCAGTATAGAACTGCACCATGGTCCTTGCTGGCAAGTTGAATTTCTTCAACTGCCGCAGGAAGTACATCCTCTGCTGGGCCTTTTTGACAACAGAGGTGATGGTGGGCTCCCACTTGAGGTCCTGGGTGATGGTAGTTCCCAGGAAGCGAAAAGAGTCCACTGTGGTGATGGGGGTGTCAGTCAGGATGATGGAGGGTAGAGGGGCTGTGTGCTTCCTAAAGTCCACTATAATCTCCACTGTCTTCTGGGCGTTCAGTACCAGGTTATTGTGGCTGCACCAGGACACCAGACGTTTGACCTCCATCCTGTAGGCCGACTCGTCCCCGTCTGAGATGAGTCCGATGAGAGTCATGTCGTCTGCAAACTTAATAAGCTTGACAGACTGGTGGTCAGAGGTGCAGCAGTTGGTATACAGGGAGAAGAGCAGAGGAGAGAGGACACAGCCCTGAGGAGTGCCAGTGCTGATGGTCCGGGAGTCCGAGACATTCTTCCCCAGCCTCACGTGCTGCTTCCTGTTCATCAGGAAGTCAATGATCCACCTGCAGATGGGATCTGGCACGTTCATCTGGGACAGCTTGTCTTGGAGGAGATCAGGGATGATGGTGTTGAAGGCAGAGCTGAAGTCCACAAACAGGATCCTGGCGTAGGTTCCCTGGGAGTCCAGATGCTGTAGGATGAAGTGCAGAGTCAGGTTGATGTCGTCGTCCACAGACCTGTTGGCTCTGTAGGCAAACTGCAGGGGGTCCAGAAGGGGGGCTGTGAGGGACTTGAGGTGGGACAGCACCAGACGCTCAAATGACTTCATGACCACAGAAGTCAGTGCCACAGGTCTGTAGTCATTTAGTCCAGTGATCCTTGGCTTCTTGGGGACAGGAACAATGGTAGCGGTTTTAAAGCAGACAGGCACGTGGCAAGCCTCCAGTGAGGAGTTGAAGATGTTCGTGAACAATGGGGCAAGCTCGTTAGCACAGTGTCTCAGTGTGGCAGGTGAGACACCATCTGGACCTGGAGCTTTGCGAGCTTTGACACTCCTGAACTGCTTTAGCACCTGGTCCTCCTGAATACAAAAGACTGTGGGGGTGGGGGAGGAGGGGGACTCTGGGGTGGGAGTCCTTGATGATGTGGGCTTCTCTGAGGTGTGGGGAGTGGGGGAGGTTGGGGGGTGAATATTTGTGTTGGCTGTATTGTAGTTGGGACTGGTGGAGGTGTGAAGGCTGCTGAACTGACCATCAAAACGACAATAGAACTCGTTCAGTCTATTTGCAGTTTGTAGGTCGTCTGTGGAGTGGGGGGTTTTAGGCTTGTAGTTGGTAATCTGCCTAAAACTTTTCCATACAGAGGCCGCGTCATTCTCTGAGATCTGCTGCTGTATATTCTCAGAGTGATGTGATCTAGCAGTGGCCACTTCCTTGCTAAACCTGTACTTGGCCTCTTTGTAGCAGTCTTTGGCCCCACTTTTAAAAGCCTCCCTCTTCTCTATCCACAGCTGCTTCAGTTTGGGAGTAAACCAGGGTTTGTCACTGTTATAACTCACCCTGGTGCGTGATGGCACAATGCTGTCCTCGCAGAAGTGGATATACGAGGTTACAGTGTCCGTGTAGTCATCCAGACTGTCACAGGCAGCCCTCATTGAGTCCCAGTCTGTAGTTTCGAAGCATGTGCGGAGCTCCTCCACAGCCTCACGGGTCCACTGCTTTGTTGTCCTCACCACAGGTTTTGAGAGCTTCAGCCTCTGTCTGTACGCGGGGATCAGGTGGATCATGTCGTGGTCAGAGAGGCCGAGTGCAGCGCGGGGCACTGCGTGATAAGCCCCGCTTATCGTGCTGTAGCAGTGGTCTAATGTCTTCTCCTCTCTGGTCGGACATGTGATATATTGTTTATATTTGGGAAGTTCCTGTCTCAGGCTGGCTTTATTAAAGTCCCCAAGTACGATGATAAGAGAGTCCGGGTATGTCCGCTCCATGCACAGAATCTGCTCTGTGAGCGCGCACTGGGCCTCGTGCACGTCCGCGTCCGGCGGGATGTAAACAGCAGCCAGTATGAATGAAGCGAACTCCCGCGGAGAGTAGAACGGTTTACAGTGAATGAAAAGATATTCCAGTGAGGGAGAGCAGTGCTTAGCAATCTCTGTCACATCCGTACACCAGCCACTGTTTATGTAGAAGCAGACTCCTCCACCTGTAGCCTTAGTTATGCTGCTATAGGCCTAGTCTGCTGGGGGGTTCACATAATGCACTGTTTCTTCTCATTCACCTTATTTACTTTGTTTATACGCCACTCTGCATTTAATCATTAATTGATATTAATCTCTGGCTCTCTTCCACAGCATGTCTTTCTCTCCCCTCAGCCCTCAGTTTTGACTGCCCCTCCCTGAGCCTGGTTCTGCTGGATGTTTCTTCCAGTTAAAGGGAGTTTTTCCTTTCCACTGTCGCCAAGTGCAGCTCATAGGGGGTTGTTTTTACTGTTGGGTTTTCTCTGTATTATTGTAGGGTCTTTACCCACAATACAAAGCGCCTTGAGGCGACAGTTTGTTGTGATTTGGCGCTATATAAATAAAATTGAATTGAATTGAATTGAAGTGTGTCCAAACTTTTGACTGATACTGTACATGAATACTGAATCAGGATCCAAATCCTGACTTTGAATCTGCAGAGGAATGGTGTATTTGAAGTGTTTAGGTCAGGATTCAGAATTCATCACAGTACAGAAACAGAATTAATGAAGGTTACAAATGATCCTCTCCTGGCCTCTGACAGTGGACTCGTGTCTGTGCTTGTCCTGCTAGACCTCAGTGCAGTGTTCGAAATTGCTGATCATAATATTTTATTACAGAGATAAGATCATTGCCGTAGGTATTAAAGGTACTGTGCTGCAATGGTTTGAATCATGCCTGTCTAATAGACTCAAATAAATGGGGACTCATATAGTGTGTGAAGAAAACTGGAGTTCCACAGGATTCCTTGCTGGGAAAAATTCTATTTATGTTACACGTGCTTCACTAAGGCAGTAGTATTAGAAAGCATTACACACATTTTCATTGCTATGCAGATGATACCCAGCTTTATACATCCATGAAGCCAGATGTCACACACCAATTACTTAAACTGCAGGAATGCCTTAAAGACCTGGACGACCTCAAGTCTCCTGCTTCTTCTTAAGTTCATAGATTTATTACTTCTAGGTTGGACTACTGTAATTCATTATTATCAGGCTGTCCTATAGGCTCTTGGAAATGTCTTCAGTTGATCAAGAATGTTGCAGTGAGAATACTGACAGGGACTAGAAAGAGAGAGAATATTTCTCCCGTGTTGGCTTCTTTTTATTGGCTCCCCATTAATCCATAATTGAATTTAAAATCCTTCTTCTCACATACAAGGTCTTGAATAATCAGGCCCCATCTTATCTTAAAGACCTCATAGTAACATATCACCCCAACAGAGAATTTCACTCTCAGACTGCAGGCTTAGTTATGGTTCCTAGAGTATTTAAAAACAGAATGGGAGGTAAAGCCTTCAGCTTTCAGGCCCCTCTTCTGTGGAACCAGCTCCCAGCTCAGATTCGGGAGACACCTTCTCTGTTTTTAAGATCAGGCTTAAAACTTTCATTTTTGATAAAGCTTATAGTTAATGCTGGATCGGGTGACCCTGAACCAGGGTTATTATAGTTAACGAAAACGAACGAAATAACGAAAACTGAAATTGAAAAAACATTGTCGTTAACTGAAATAAATAAAAACTACAATTAAAAGGAAAAAACGATAACTAAAACTGTATTGTGAGTTTAAAAAACTAACTAAAACTACTGAAATTATTTTGGATTGATCATTTTTCCACTCTCTGAGTTTAAGCTGGGAGCGCCGTCGGGCAGCTGTGTGCGTGTGTGTGCACGAGACAGCGGCAGAGTCGCTCTGAACCGACCGGGTTCAGAGCGGGTCCACAACGCTGTGATGAACCTGTTCAGTTCTTGTGCGTTTCCGTCTACTTTATCAGTGAGAGAATAACAATCAGGAATAATAATCAAAGCATCAGTATAAGGACTCACAAATGTCAGCAAATTCCTGGAGGGAGACTGCTGTCGGAATAGATGTGAGGAAATGAAGGAAGTGGAAAAACAGGGACAAATATGTTTGCAGCCAAAAAACTGAGTACAAAGAGTGAGGACCAAAAAAAGTCCCAGATGGCACCGCAGCACACAACCACAAGGTAATTAACACACACAACACTCACAGCTACACAAGCAGAAATGCGGACATGAGGTCGGACACTTCTGTAGGTTGTGTACAAAGACCCTGCAAGTTTAATCAGCGAGCATCTAACCAAGCTAGCTCCAAAACAGAAGCAGCTTCGGGTGGTGAGAACATCAGGATGCAGCTGGATTTGAGCTTTGACTCCTTCAAAGAGTTTGTTTTTGTCAAACACCACATGTAGGTGTTGTTAATCTACTGCACTGACACTGGAGTTTATTGTGGAGTTTATTGTAGAATTTATTGGGAGTTCATGTTTTTCTTTGTTTCTCCCTGTTGATGTTCATGTGTGTCCTAATTATTACACATTTAGCATGTAGTGCTTCTGTCTTGTGAACTGTTGGTTGTTGAATATATTTCTTTATGGTATCTTTTGTTGAGTTTTTATTACACAATAGTCACTTTTGCGCATTGAATCTTGCACCTGACAAAGTATAAAAATACTAAAACTAATACTGAAACTAACGAAACTAAACTAAAACTAAGCATTAAACCAAAAATAAAAACGAATAAAAACGAGCAAAACCGCTCTGAAAACTAATTAAAACTAACTGAATTAGAGAAAAAAAAGTAAAAACTAACTAAAACTAAATAATAATGTAAAATCCAAAACTGTTATAACCCTGCCCTGAACCCTCCCTTAGTTACCCTGCAATAGGCTTAGGCTGCTGGGGGGTTCCTGTGATGCAGTGTTTCTTCTTCACTCACCTCTTTTCACTCTCTTTGTGTTTATACACCACTCTACATTTAATTGTTGGTCATTATCAATCTCTGGCTTTCTTCCACAGTGTGACTTTTATACAGTGTCCCTCCCCTCATCCCCAACTGGTCACAGCAGATGACCTCCCCTCCCTGAGTCTGGTTCTGCTGGAGGTTTCATCCCATAAAAAGGGAGTTTTTCCTTCCCACTGCTTGCTCACAGGGTGTCGTCTGATTGTTGGAGTCTTTGCTGTATCATTGCAGGGTCGTTACCTTACAATATAAAGTGCCAGTGACTGTTGCTGTGATTTGGTGCTATACAAGTAAAACTGAATTGAACTGAAATTAAATTGAAGCTATTTAAGCTATGTTCCACACATGAAGTTAATCAGTCAGGTGTCTGAAATCACCCTATCTCACAGGAGAGAGTATACCTTCTGACTACAAGAAATACTCAGTTGGGGTTGGGTTTGAATGTGCAGGAGGCAGAACACACTATACACTTACACATGGAGAATTCACCAGACAATTACTTGCACTTTTATCAGATGTGCACAAGTCAGACCTTACATGCACTTTATATTAGGGAGCTGGCATATCAGAATCAGTTTAACATCCAGTCTGACTGCATCAGATATTTGTGCTCTCACATACAGCTCTTCCAGGTAATGTCAGGAATAGGGCCGCAGTGCTTGTCTGACAAAGGTTTTAGAACCTTGTTTCGTTATTTTTTGACCACACAAATTTGACTTTTTCCATTTTTGTAATGTTTTAATTTGAACAGTTGTTTTATACACCGTAAGGCTGTTGGCTTCCAATACTGAGTGTTGTTGAAACTAAGAAACTACGAATCATGAATCAAATCAGACTTTTCCAAAATCATGCTCACGTTTGTCTAATTTTTTAATTTAAGTCCTAACCAGCTGTAGATATAAAGGTATCCTTGCAAAAATTAAATATAATTGAATTGCAATTCAGTCAACCACAGACAAGCCCTGTGGACAGTAGCCTTCCTTCCTTGTTTGCACACAAAAATAAACCTCCGAACTGGATTTCCTACAGCTGGCCAAACCTTACACAACCTTCTGAGAACAAAAAAGCGCAGGCAAAGCTGTCAACAATCGGCTGTCTACCTTGTGTTTACCGGGTCAGTAAGGACCAACACACACACACACACACACACACACACACACACACACACACACACACACACACACACACACACACACACACACACACACACACACACACACACACACAATACCTGGCAGGGGAAGGAAGATGACATCATTTCTTGACAATGAAGTGACTCATTGTTCCCTATTTAGCTGTCAACCCCCCCCCCCCCCCCCCCCCCCCAACACACACACACACACACACACACACACACACACACACACACAAAAGAAAGAAAAAGAATAATAGAAAGTCTTTGTCAGCAGAATTCTGACAGAATTTGGAGCTGAAATCTAAACCAGCAGCCTGGGGGTCACATTCAGGGTCTTTACCATCAAAGGCCAGATGCACCTTACATAGTGAATCTAATTCTATAGTGGCTGAATCAGCGGCACTCACAAGAACACACATTGCACAGAATTGGTAAAGCAGCCTTGTAGCATGTGAAAAATACAGATTCACTTTGGTCCTTGCAGTTGATACACTGAACATGTTCTTTATCTGAGGAGAAACAGTTCCACAGCTATGTGGCTTCATTACAAAGACTGTGTGTTTAACGCCACCTTCTGGCTGACTGGAGGTACTGCAGCAGATATTTGGACTCAAAATTCTGTATTTTCACAGAGGTGGAGTGTTGAGCATTAATATGAAACTGATCCAAGCAACAAATCCCGATATATGATAAATAGGAATCACTGAATGCTTGTTAGTATGTTTTGGTAGTATGCCAGTGTATGTCACTTTGGTAGAGTGTCAATGATTCTTTAGTTCAAAGTTTGTATTTTCCACTTTGCATCAAAAATGCATATCATTCCTTCATTTTTATTAAACATTGATTTTCTTTAATATGACCTTTAGAGTTTCTTTGTTAGTAGTGTTGTTCTAAGATAACATTTTACATTTGAGATAAGAGCTTAACATGTACAAAATTAGTCTGATCTTCTCAGTGATAGGGATCAGTCTGTTGACTGACAGTCAGCTTCAATCGGACTTTCTTTACAAAGCACTCCAGTTTTAGAGACCAGTGAAAGTGCTTAAAGCACCCACACATTCAATGACTGCAGCATCTGTGTTGTGTTCAGTCTGCATGATTACCTCTTTGGAATATTATGTTTGTACATCATATACAATTTACTACTAACAGTAGTTTTTGTTTGAAGCCAATAGACCTGGTTATGTTTGTGATGCCAAGACTGCCTCTTTTATGTAAACATGAGTAAGTCATCCTGAGTTGACTTGCCACCTTATTGTGGTGGAGGGGTTTGTGTGTCCCAGTTATCCCAGGAGCTATGTTGCCCGGGGGCTTGTCCCCCTGGTAGGGTCTCCCATGGCAAACTGGTCCTGGGTGAAGGTCCAGACAAAGAGCAGAAGACCCCTATGGCTGCAACAACGAGGAAACAGTTTACCCTGCCCGGGATAGGGTTACCGGGGCCCCACCCTGGAGCCAGGTCTGGGGAGGGAGCTTGAGAGACAGCATCTGGTGGCCAGGCATTAGCCCGTGGTGCCCGGCCGGGCGCAGCCCGAAGAGGTTACATGGGCCTGCCCTTCTGTAGGAACACCACCCGCAGGAGGCATCATAGGGGTCAGGTGCAGTGTGTGTCCGCACCTCCATTGTTGAGGCTGCTGCTCAGAGCTGTGGCTGCAAGGTGGTTGGTGCCTGTCATGGTGGTAACCCCTGAACCAGATGGTGGTCACTGGAGGTGAAGGGAGCCATCAAGCTGAAGGAGTCCTATTGGGTTTGGTTAGCCTGTGGGACTCTGGAGGCAGCTGACAGGTATCGGCAGGCCAAGCGGAATGCAGCTGGGGCAGTGGCTGAAGCAAAAACTCGGGTGTGGAAGGAGTTCGGAGAGGCTATGGAAAGAGACTTTTGGACGGCATCTAAGCGATTCTGGCAAACCGTCAGGCGACTCAGGAGGGGAAAGCAGTGCTCCACTCACACGGTTTATAGTGCGAGTGGGGTGCTGCTGACTTCAACTGAGGCTATAGTCGGACAGTGGAAGGAATACTTCGAGAACCTCCTGAATCCCACTGACATGCCTTCTGTAGTGGAAGCAGAGTCTGGGGACGAGGGAGATGACTTGCCCATCACTGGGGGTGAGGTCACTGAGGCAGTTAAACAACTCCTTGGTGGCAGGGCCCCTGGGGTGGACGAGATTCACCCTGAGTTCCTGAAGGCTCTGGATGTTGTAGGGCTGTCTTGGTTGACACGCCTCTGCAACATCGCATGGAGCTCTGGGGCGCTGGACCAGCTCTTTATCCTCTCAAGGATATTTGAGTGTGCGTGGGAGTTTGCCCAACCAGTCTACATGTGTTTTGTGGACTTGGAGAAGGCATTCAACCGTGTCCCTCGGGGACCTCCTGTGGGAGGTCCTGCGGGAGTATGGGGTGTCTGGCCCGTTGATGCGGGCCATTCAGTCTCTGTACAACCGCAGTGAGAGCTTGGTCTGTATAGCCGGTAATAAGTTGGATTTGTTTCCTGTGGGTGTTGGACTCCATCAGGGCTGCCCTTTGCACCAGTCTGTCGTGGTGAAGGGGGAGCTTAGTATAAAAGCGAAGCTCTCGATTTACCAGTCGATCTACGTTCCTACCCTCACCTATGGTCATGAGCTTTGGGTAGTGACCGAAAGAATAAGATTGCGAATAGAAGCAGCAGAAATGAGTTTCCTTCCAAGGGTGGCCTCTCCCTTAGAGATAAGGTAAGGAGTACAGCCATCCGGGAGGGGCTCAGAGTAGAGCCGCTGCTCCTCCACATCGAAAGGAGCCAGTTGAGGTGGCTCGGGCATCTGATTAGGATGACTCCTGGCCGCCTCTTGGGTGAGGTGTTCTGGGCATGTCCCACCGGGAGGAAGCCCCGTGGTAGACCCAGGATACGCTGGGGAGATTATATCTCTCGGCTGGCTTGGGAATGTCTTGGGGTCCCTCCGCATGAGCTGGAGGAGGTGGCTGGGGAGAGGGAAGCCTGGGCTTCTCTGCTTAGGGTCCTGCCCCCGCGACCCGGCCCCGGATAAGCGGAAGAGAATGAATGGATGGATGGATGGATGGATCAAGAGGGTAGCTGAAAGCTCTAAAAACATGAAGCTATTGCAAAAGTGCCAAAAACTGAAGTTCCTCTAATGCAGTGCTTCTCAATTATTTTCTGTTATGCCCCCTTAGGAAGAAGAAAACCTTTTGCACCCCCTCACTCTCCGCCGTGACTATAAATAGTCACGGCGGAACCCGCTCTACGCTGTAAGCAAAAAAAAAAAGAAAAACGTGCACCATAGAGCTATTACTTACTATGTACACTGCCAACTACTGTTGTGGATGTGCAATTACAATTTATCCTAGTATGGCAACAAAAAAGCATGTTCCCCGGGGTCAGACGTGGCCCCCCCTGGCAGCGCACTGCACCCCCTCCCACTGGGCGCGCCCCACTATTTGAGAAGCACTGCTCTAACAGCTACTTGAGACTGTCTCAAAAAGCAAGTCAGTCCCCATCGATTCCTATCTTAAAATGTTTAACTTTATAGCATTAAAAAGCATATGCCCAAATGTTTTGGGCCTCTATGGATGGTTTCCTCATCTGTAACTGTGATTCTTGTTTTTATAACCCATCCACCCAATAGTTGTAGCTATTGGGTAGTGCAAGGGCAGGTTCGAGCCCCTGTCCCTGCACTGCGTTGTGTGCTTGGGCAAGAAACTTAAACCACATTGCCTAACGGTAGCGCCGGTCTCTGGCTGCATGACTGCAGATGCTCGTCTCTGGATGAGTGATCTGGAACCATCATTTCGTTGTGTGCCTTGTGCGCACAATGACAATGAGCTGAATCTAATCTAAACTGAGCAACTCAAATGGACCTCTGCCATTGCGCTGTGAGCAGCTTTTAGAGCATTTTAAAAGGATTACTTGCTGTGTATTGATCATCCAAGAAATTTAAGCCCAAGTTTTGGTGAGTGAAATTCCACAATTTTATTAGTTTGTTACTTAGCACTAATTAGCATAATTGCATCATTCCAATATAGTCTAAAGATGCAGTTTGCTAACCAAGCTAGCTTGTATTAGCTGATAACTGAACTCTAGTCTTTGATCCAAATGTGGTCACTTCTGACTCCCTGAAAAAAACACGGTGGCAGCCAAAACCCTAACACCTAACAGAAAATGGGTGATGTCACTATAGTTGTGTGAATCTTTTATACCCTCTGTACTGTCTATGTACTGGCTCTGAAGTTTGCTAAATAAATATGCTCATTAAAAACTAAAAATCTAAACACATCCAGATCATGTTAATACCAAGTGGAAATAGGAGCATCATCCTTGTTGAAGGGCAGGGCATTTTCAAATTACAGGTTACCGTCATGTCAGACACACATCAACTAAATATATTTTTCTAATTTAAATAGAATGATAGTGTTTTCTCACACAATCAGTTCTTTTTACACAGGAAAAAGATCACCTGTTTGGTAAAGTAAAAGCTTCTAGAAATACACTGTACACATATCTCACACACACAGTAGCATCTTTACACCATTCTGTTTATTTCATAACGCCTTCCTTGCTGTCATATACTGTACTGCCCTTCCCAATAACTTAGGAAAGAGTTCTAAAAGAGGTGTGTGAGTGGAAATTCAATCTCATGGGGGGACTAAAAGTAAGACTCGTTAAGCCTTGGATTTTTAAAACCAGATAAATGAGAAATAAAATTTGGACATAATGAGAAAAATACATCAGGGATATGAGACACCAAGGAAAAAAGTACGTCATGTTCTTGGGAATAAAGCTGGTGGGAGACATTTACATTATCAGTTCAATGACACACATCCTTCTCCCCCATCTCCGTTATCTGTTTCATTCATGTTCAGTACATCAAAAATATCTTTAAAAAAAAAAAAAAAAAGAAACTTTTATCCCCACTAAATATCACATAACACAAGCACTTAAAATGCAGGCAACTTCTAAGGCAACATGTGACCTAAAAACAAACTATACTGTATAGGGAGGTTAGTCTCCTCTGTTAGGCCATTCCCAGACCAGATAAAATATGATCTAATGCAAACAAATGACACAAAGTGAACTACTCAATAGAAAAGACAAAAAACATGAACACGCAAAACAATACTGAGGTCAAATAAGGGAAACCACAGTTCCTCATGTTTTTTCTGGAAGTTAGCCCACTTTTTAATATGTATATATATTTTTGAAAGAGCATGAGGAACAGATCACAAACCCAAGCTTTTCCATCTGCTCAGACATCTGACTGGAGGTCTATGGAAGGGCTCATGCTCACAATTAAAAAGGGGTTAGAGATAAATATGTCAATTTAAAAAGGGGCTATGATTTGCATAACAGGGATTCTAAACACGCACTGCAGCGACATTTCAGACATCTTCGTTGTTTCTCACAATTCTGCACACAACTCTCACATTCTGCTGTAAAGCCTTTGTCTTGAGTTTCACATTCTGAGGACATTGGCGTGGCTGTCAGCCACTGAGGAGTGCAAACACACACTGACTGGTTAGCCCAGAGGCCCTGAGAGCAAACACAGAGAAAACACAGCCTGCATCTCATCAGCAAGTGGTCTTGCTCACGGGTGTCAGCCATCTTGCTCTGTCCTGAACGCAGCAGCAGCAGCAGCAGCAGCAGCAGCAGCAGCAGCAGCGTCTGGGCTCATCAGGATGGAGGAGTAGTGATTGTTTGGTCTGCACTGACAGAAGACACTGTGAGGATGTGCAAATGTATGTACAGGGGACAAAGGTCTTCCTGTTGGGTCTCCAATGCAACATGCAGGACACAGTAGAATACAGGTCTCTTTCCAAAGCTGGACTGGGAGCAGTGTGTGTATGTGTGTGTGTGTGTGTGTGCAGGGCAGATGAGTGGGTAGTGTTGCAATTCAGTGGTGAAGAGTTGGGGCAGAGGTGAGGCAGGGGTGGCAGAAGTTTGTTTGTGTGTCTGCATCTCATCATGACGTGCCCTGTCTCTTTTGTTGCTGAACCCGGATCAGCTCCAGCTGTTTTTTGCACTTCTGGTAGTATGTGGACAGACTCTTATTCTCCTCCAGCAGCTTTTTGTGCTCCTGCACCAGACGGGACGTGTTCTGCTGGTCCTTTTCGTCTTGGTCAAGTTCAGCAATGAGCTCCTTTCTGCACAGACACGGAGGAAGGCTGCGTTTAGCTCTACAGGCATTTTATTTACAAGTTTCTGCCACATGGCTTTGCTAGTTTTTACACAATTTAAATATTAAAATATTAAAAGTCTCACCAAATTTTTAATATCTGGTGAGACCTGATGCCCCACTAGGCCTCAGTGGACCAGAAAAAGCACTTCAGTATCTACAGTGATTGTGCTACAGGCATACTAGTTATAATGTGAGGCTGCTAATGGACCAGTCAAGTTGAATGCAGCTTAATGTCCTCCAGCATGTTGAAATAAAACTAAATAAGCATGATTAAAGTGCCTACAACACTGATCAAGTTACATGAAAATGAATTACAAAATTAATCGTATTTTAAGGTATCTTCACATTATCTATAATTGTGTCACCTAAAACAGAATTAGAGGAGATGAACATTTCCATTCAGTATCAACACAGTCAAGTTCAGATGAGGGCAAAACCCATCTTTAGATCTGCTTTAAGTCTAAGAGATGTTTTCCCCAAAACTCCTGTAACTGAAGAAGTCAGGTCTCCTTTAACAAGGAAGACAGATTCCCTCTGAGCTGCTGGCTTAGTTTTTTACTTGTCACAAAATCTAGCAAATTCTTGTAAACTAAGCTCCTGCTGATATATCAGTCCCTATAAGCAGTGTTAGTCCCATTCAAACTTAAAGCTTATATTGTAATTTAATGGATACTGAACAGCACAATGAATGAGCAGCTGAAAATCAGCAGAATTACCCCTGATTACACAATGAATACCAGGCAAGACATGAAACAAGTGTTTCATGCTGCAAAACAAGTACAGTGGCTTGCAAAAGTATTCATACCCCTTTAACTTTTCCATATTTTGTCACATTACAACCACAAACATAAATATATTTCACTGGAATTTAATGTGAAAGACCAACACAAAGTGGTTACAATTGTGAAGTGGAAAGAAAATTATACATCATTCAAAACATTATTTACAAATAAAAAACTGAAAAGTGTGGTGTGCAAAAGTATTCAGCCCCTTTCTTTGAGTGCAACCAGTTGCATTCAGAAGTTGCCTGATGACTGCTAATGACTAAAAAGAGTCCACCTGTGTGTAATCTAATGTCAGTACAAATACAGCTGCTCCGTGACGGCCTCAGAGGTTGGTCAAGAGAATATTGGGGAGTAAACAGCATCATGAAGTCCAAAGAACACAGCAGACAGGTCAGGAATAAGGTTGTGGAGAAGTTTAAAGCAGGCTTAGGCTAGAAAAAGATTTCCCAAGCTTTGAACATCTCACGGAGCACTGTTCAATCCATTATCCAGAAATGGAAAGAGTATGGCACAACTGTAACCCTACCAAGACAAGGCCGTCCACCTAAACTTACAGGCCGAACAAGGAGAGCACTGATCAGAGATGCAGCCAAGAGGCCCATGGTGACTGTGGACCAAATGCAGAGATCCAAAGCTCAGGTGGGGGAATCTGTCCGCAGGACAGCTATTAGTTGTGCACTGCACAAATGTGGTCTTTATGGAAGAGCAGCAAGAAGAAAGCCATTGTTAAAAGCAAACCATAAAAAGTCCCGTTTGCAGTTTGCCAGAAGCCATGTTGGAGACACAGCAAACATGTGGAACAAGGTGCTTTGGTCAGATGAGACCAAATTTGAACTTTCTGGCCAAAATGCAAAACGCTGTGTGTGGTAGAGAATTAACACTGCACATCACTCTGAACACACCATCCCCACTGTCAAATATGGTGGTGGCAGCATCACGCTCTGGGGCTGCTTCTCTTCAGCAGGGACAGGGAAGCTGGTCAGAGTTGATAGGAAGATGGATGGAGCCAAATACAGGAAGAAAACCTGTTGGAGTCTGCAAAAGACTTGAGACTGGGGCGGAGGTTCACCTTCCAGCAGGACAACGACCCTAAACATAAAGCCAGGGCTACAATGGAATGGTTTCAAACCAAACATATTCATGTGTTAGAACGGCCCAGTCAGAGTCCAGACCAATCAAGAATTTGTGGCAAGGTCTGAAAACTGCTGTTCACAAACGCTCTCCATCTAATCTGACTGAGCTTGAGCTGCTTTGCAAAGAAGAATGGGCAAAAATTTCAGTCACTAGATGTGCAAAGCTGGTGGAGACATACCCTAAAAGACCTGCAGCTGTAACTGCAGCAAAAGGTGGTTCCACAAAGTATTGACTCAGGGGGGCTCAATACTTTTGCACACCACACTTTTCAGTTTTTTATTTGTAAAAAATGTTTTGAATTATGTATAATTTTCATTCCACTTCACAATTGTGTACCACTTTGTGTTGGTCTTTCACATTAAATTCCAGTGAAATATATTTATGTTTGTGGTTGTAATGTGACAAAATATGGAAAAGTTCAAGGGGTATGAATACTTTTGCAAGCACTGTAATGTTGTCTGAAAATAACAGCAGCTACTTCACTTTTTTCACTTTTTCAATCTGAATCTGAATAAAAAGAAAGAAAGCAGCCTCTCAGAACGGATGCTGTAAAAAATATTTGACCACTTTAGAGCTTAGTTGTCTGTTTGATTGCTACATTGGTCACTGCCTTTGAGCAACTTTCCACACACTCAAATACCTCATGTAAGTTAGCTCAGTGTGGCCATGTGTATTCTGCCAGCTCTGGAGACAAAATATGTGCATCATTTAAGGAAAAAACAAATAAAAATACACAACATTTGCCACTAGTTGTTGCACTTACTTCCTCTGGATAAGCAAGGCGATCTCTGTTTGTACTTTCAGGTATTCTTGGGCCATCTTGCAATGTTGCTCAAACACAGCCATGGACTCTTTGGAGTTAGGACAGGGAGCAAGGGGCTAGAAAAAAATGCACACTGCTCTTAATTGACTTAAAAATGGTCTACTCATGTATTAATATCAGCCAGCACATATTTACATTTACATTCCATTACATTTAGTGAACATCATGTTCTCAGGAATAATAATGACGTGATGACTGATGGCAGTACAGCTGAACTGCAGCAGAGTTAAAGCTGATTCAAAACAGCTAACACACAGCTAACAGGTTATTTGCACAGCAGTGCTCTGTGTGCCGGCGGCTGATTGGATGCTGTACCTGCAGCTGGTGGTCTAGGGTGAGATAAGCCATGGGAATGGAGTTGTCTGAGCCATTGGTGTCTGAGAGAAGAAAAAGAGATGACAGGCTGCTTTTTTAAATTCATAGAAGCACTGCTGTTTAGAAACAGTGTCCTAAACACACCTTGATTCTTCACACTTAAACCTTTTGATATGGTCCTGAAAGGATCTGTTTCAGTGAATTTAGACGTTCCCAGAGCAAACTGATTAACAGTAGTTCAAATGTAGATGTTTGTGTCTACAAGTATTTCAGCAGTTTTCATCAGAAATTAAGCTGCATCCCTATAGGTTCCATTTCAATCTCCACCAAAAATGCTCATTAAGTTTTCTGATGACGGTCTGTGTATGAATCGAGACTGATGAGCATCTCATGACTGAAAGGATGTTCAATGAAGGGAGTTCAAGTAGTTCAGTGCTTTGGATAGATTCTCTGTTGACAGGAAGTCTGCAGCATTCAGCAAATTCAATTCAAATTGCACAAATACCCTTTTCAACTGAGAGAAAATGACAGAATGGCAGAAAGCCAGTGGAGATTCTGCTTGCTGAAATTACTCAACATTTTGTTACATTTCCAGCTGTTACTGCTCATCATCAAATCAGTTCAGCAATGTGAACTGAATTAACACCACTGCATCCAATGGGGGAAATAATATTTGATCCCCTGCTGAATTTGCAAGTTTGCTCACAAAGAAATTAATAGTCTCTAATTTTTATGGTAATTGTCATAGAGAAATTGATTTGCATGTCACTGAGTGTAATATGTATTTGATCCCCTACAATCCAGCCAGAATTCTGGTTCCCACTGGGTCAGCCAATCACAGATACTCCTGATCTCAATTTATGTGTATAAAGCACACCTGTCCACAGAATCAGTTTCCTCCATACAAACCTCTACACCACCATGGGCAAGACCTAAGAGCTGTCAAATGACATCAGGGACAGGATTATAGACCTATACAAGGCTGGAAAGGAATACAAGATCATCATCAAGAAGCTTGGTGAGAAGCTGACAACTGTTGTGAGATTATTCAGAAATGGAAGAAATACAAAATGACATCGGTCTGGAGCTCCATGTAAAATGTTGCCTCATGGAGTGAGGATTATCCTGAGAAAGATGGTAGATCAGCACAGAACTACACGGGAGGAGCTTGTTAGTGATCTGAAGACAGTTGGGACCACAGTCACCAAGAATACCATCAGTGACATACTATGTCTTAATGACTTAAAATCTTGCAACACCAGGAAGGTCTCCAAGAAGCTCAAGAAGGCACATGTGTGGGACTGTCTTAAGTTTGTCAGTGAACAACTAAATGACTTGAACGCTTTGGAGAAAGTGCTGTGGTCAGATGAAACCAAAATCAAGCTCTTTGGCATCAACTCGACCTGCTGCGTTTGGAGGAAGAGCAATGCTAGTATGACCCAAAGAACACTATGCCCAAAGTAAAACATGGAGGCAGAAACATTATGCTTTCAGGCTGTTTTTCTGCTTTACCACATTGAGGGACCAATGGATGGGTCCATGTACCATAAAATCTTTGATAAGAACCTCCTTCCTCAAACGCTGAAGATGTGTTCGAGCACATCTTCAGTGTACAGTTCCCGAGCATGACAGTGGCCCAAAACAACTACCAAGGCATCAAAGGAGTGGCTAAAGAAAAAGCACATTAACCCTGGGGGTTAATGTGCGACCATTTGTCCTATTGGAAAAATTCAAATGGTTTCTGAAAGCTGAGAAATGGCACTTCACACTCAACATTTGGTTATTATGGTAACTGTTGCCAGAAGTCCTCAAAAAGCGGCACTTTTGATGTTCACAGGCCGATGGGCCCATTGTAAATAACGGGTTAAGGTCGTGGAGTGGCCTAGCCAGTCTCCAGACTGCAATCTATAGAAAATCTGTGGAGGGAGCTGAAGTTTTGAGCTGTCATGCAGAAGCCAAGAAACCTAAAGGATTTAGAGAGTTTCTGTAAAGAGAAGTGGGCCAGAATTCCTCCTGAGATGCATAAAAACCTGGTGACACCTGTAAGACACATCTTACTGTATTTGCCAACAAGTCTTTCTCCACCAAGTACTAAGTCAAGTTTTGCTTAAGGATTAAATACTTATTTCACTGACATGCCAATAAATTTAAAATTTTTATGCAATATGTTTTTATGGATTTTTGGTTGATATTCTGTCTCTCTCCATTAAAACGGAAGTACCATAAAAATTAAGAGACGTTTCATTTCTTTTTAATTTTTTGGCCACAGTGGCTTTATTAACAGTGGAGAGTGACAGGAAATAGGGAGGAGAGATACAGGGGAAGACACACGGGAAATAGCGACAGGCCGGGATTCGGACCTACACTGCCCGCACCGCTACGTGGTATATGTATATGGTCGCCTGCTCAACCTCTGAGCCACCGCGGCGCCCAGAGAGGTTTCATTTCTGTATAAATGAGCAAATACATTAATCAGGGGATCAAATAATTTTCCTCACTGTAAATGACAAGTAACTGCTTATTTTTTAGCTATTCATCGATAGGTTTCTTCATAGGTTGTGATCTTGCCTGGGCAGAAGGATATGAGCTCAAAATAAATCTGCTTCCTGCAAGAATCTACTGCACAGACTCTGGACTGTGTTGAAGATGATATGTTGTTGCCATGCCAACGTCTTTAGACTAAAATTTCTTGTGCCAGCAATCTTCAGATATGAAGCAGTCATGTTCAGTGATGGAAAGGGGTGCATGTGTGAAAGTGGCAACTATTAACATTTAGTTAGAACTTATGTCCTAAACAGCCATTTACACCCACACGGCCTGCTTCTCTTAAAGTCAGCAGCTGAGCTTTTGAATAGAAATACATGAAACACATACTTTCATATATTAAATCCCAATAATACTTCTCCCTTTGAGGTGCACTCATAATGTTTTCTCTTGAAGGGGCTGTGTTCTTTTTCCATGTACTGTTCTGCAAACAACATGCACTTGAGAGTGCTTTGGAGGTGCAACGTTTTATTAGTTGAGAGGCTTTTAGTTTCAGTGATACAGAACAACCACAGAACTACTGAGGTTCAAGTCTGGAATATTTCTGATAGCAAGACCCACAGCAAATAAAATATTTTCCCTGAAAGTATTGTGGTAGTGTGGGGATTTCATTTGGCACAAAGCTTAATACTTATAATAGTTCTTTATTTCTTTCTCTTATTCTTGTTCATCACCTGTAACAAGTAAAATGCAACAGTTTCCTAATGGTGTTTGTCCACCCGTTTCTCCACCGACTGAACGCCCTCCCCCCCTTTGCCCCAGTCAGTAGAAGCTGACTATATTGGAAATGCAATTCTGATTACCTGTGGGGTCATCAGGAGAGAAATATCCTCTGCCACTTGTCTTGTCAGGCGGCATCATTCTCACGCTTGGACTGGAAGATCGACTGCTGTTCCTGCTCCCCTGCAGAGGATAAAAAAAGCCCCAAAATGGCCACACTCTGAATGTCTGGATGTAAAATACAAATACTTCCAGTCAGCCTCCTGGCAGCAGGATCTTTAGATGGCACAAGTCCCCTGGAAGTACAAGTTCTAGAACACATAATTACCAGGTCTCAGTAGATCTTAATGGTCCATATGAGCCTCAGTGACTTTATTCATTATATCAATTCAAAAGCAAATGGCTAAGTAAGAACCAGAAATAAGAAATTTTAAAATCACAATAAACACGAACCACTGAGAATACTGTCACTTTCTGTGATTGGCATTATTATGGTAAGAACTCGATGCATCTATGGTATGAATTTGAAGATCCTAAAACAGCATCTCAGTTACCGAGTTCACAAAGTTGAAAGTTGGCCGCCCGCCTGGTGGGATACAACAAAACCCCATCAGCTTTTTAGGCTAAAGGCCCTTTCACACCGGATGCGTTGCGTAAAAACGACACGAAATTCCGAATCTTTCGGATGCAAACCTGTCCATCCATCCATCCATCCATCCATTCACTTCCGCACATCCTGTTAAGGGTCGCGGGGGGGCTGGAGCCTATCCCAGCTGTCGTGTAACCTATATACACACCGGACGCGTTTTTCTGACTAAATCCTCCCTATATAACGCATGGTGGGAAAAAAAATGCAGTCGACATCAAGCGATGATGTAATGAGGCCCTGATGTTTCTAAACAAGAGAAGGAAGAAACAGAGTTTATGGGTTCATCCAACTCATAAGAAAGCAGCAGCAGGGAGAGTTTCATGGTTTGATCCCGGAGTTGAAGCTGCATCACTGATGCTTTCGCACATATTTCAGGATGTCAGTGGGACAGTTTGAGCTCTTGTTGGCAGAGTTGGGATCACATGTGAGGAGGCAGAGGATAATATCAGCGAGCCGACTGACCCGGAGCAGCGTGTAGCTGTGTGTCCGAGGTAAAATATTATGATTTTATTGTTCCCACATCACTGTATATTCAGTACATCGGTGCGCGTTTTGAGCTATGACCTCACATGCTGCTAAATGCAGCGCTCTGATTGGTCAGTCCTGTTTGTTCGCTTGCGAAAGTCAGAAAAATCGAACTTGATCCGAAAAAATAAATGCCGCAAATTTGTCCTGTGAAATGACGCGATCAGTGTGAACGGCTGCATTAAGAACAGGCGAGTCCGAAAAATATTTTTAACATTCGCACGGAATTTACGCGTCCGGTGTGAAAGGGCCTTAAGAGGTAAAACCTAATTTGAAAATACAAAAAACAAAGAAACATTTTTCTTAATTATTCATTTAGAGAAAGATACAGCAGCAGTCTAATAATCTGCTCAATTAAACCTGCACTAAGAGAAATAACATTAGCCAGCTTTGGCTCATGGGAATTTAGCAACTTCAATGACATATATATAAAGTTTCATCTGAAACCAGAAAACTCTTCAAAGTTTTTAATTGAATATTTTTAATTACTGAAAGGGAATCGTGTCTTTAAAGATGCTCCTTTAGAGGCTCAAACTAACAGTGGCGCAAACAGTGTTTTCTTACCAACGACAGTGAAGAATAACGAGCACTTCACAGCCACACTGATGTTCACATTTGCATGTCTTTTAGTTTGTCTAGTCACTTGAGGTGAATTAAGCTCGCTCTGTGTCACAATGTGGCTCTCATACTTTGCACCTGATACACGGGATTAAGGCAGTCCTATCAGAGATACTGTGCAGGTATAACGTTTACTAATGAATCTATGCACCGATAAAACTACCAGTACAGTAGAGGGATGTATTATGCTGTGATATAATCAAGCTGTGACTCCACAATTGTTTATTCATAGTTACTGTTGTGGCCAAAAGTTTTGGCAGTAATAAAAAATTTGTTTTTCATGCACTTTCCTGCTGCAGTTTTAATTTGTTGCATTTTTACATGTTTATATGATATAGTGAAAGATTTTAGAAGTTACAAAAACTTTTATTGGCAAATAAATACATTTTGTTTTTGCAGGGCTGCCACTGCCAAATCATTTGTCCATGACTGTACGGATGGTGCTCATTTCTTTATGAGCCTTTAATTCACTTGATTTATGTGATGTTTTGTGGTATTACTCTGAACTACTGTCAGAAACTCTTGAGAGAAAACAAAGCAACCCCAGTTAATCAGTAACAGTTAATCAGTAACAGTTTTTGTTGTCTCCATGCGGTCAAGGAGCCATAACCCAAATGCAGATGTTTTTTTTTTCTTGGTGGGTGCATTTCAGCTACAGTGGCAATGAATATGGTTTTGTTGAACTGCCAAGGACAGAACAGTGGTGGTAAAAGCTACACAAACATATTTTAGATAAGATGATGAGATTCTAGTCAAACCATAAAGAGTCTGAATATAGAAAAACTGTTCTCTTACAGATTACAAGTGTGATTAAAGCTTGACCTCTTTAAACACTGTGTCCCTAAAGTTACAATTCATCAGAAAGCTAAAACTGCACAGGTCCTCTGAAAGTGTGTGTGTGTGTGTGTGTGTGTGTGTTACCTGGCTGGATTCTGTGCTAATGCCTGGCAGATCCTGCACAGACCGACGTCTCTGAGGCTCACATGTGGCTGTGGACATGATAAAGGACAGACGAGAGAAAGAATGAGACCAGAGGTACTTTGGGTAGTGGTAGTGAGGGACTGATCCCTGTATTTGCTTGTGGCTTGAAGGAGATCCAGACCCACACTGTGACAGCTGCGCTTACTTAACCACCTATGTACTGGCCAGTCAACTTGTGCTGTGATGGAAACAACCAATTCAATTCAATTCAATTTTATTTATATAGGGCCAAATCACAACAACAGTCACCTCAAGGTGTTTTATATTATAGGGTAAAGACCCTACAATATTAGAAAGAAACCCCAAAAATCAGACGACCCTCTATGAGCAAACACTTGGTGAAGAAACCTCCAGCAGAACCGGGCTCAGGGAGGGGCTGCCGGTTGGGGGTGAGGGGAAGAGAAGAAAGCAACAAACCACAGCACTGTAAGCAACCTCCCCCACTGACACACAACACAGCATACACACAAACATAAACACATCACCTCAGACAAAAGTCAGTCCACATCAGTGGCTCAACCTGCTGATGTGAAGAGTGTGAACTGATGGGCTAATTTAGGTTGGGGGAAGATGAGCTGTGGTCTCAGACAAGGTCCAAAATGACAGGTACTCTCCCTAGAAATCAGTGATTCACCTGCTGTCCAGGTTAACGCCATGCTGAGCTAATATCTCTCGAGTCTCAACTACGGCTGCAACAATTATTTTAGTAACTCTAATAATTTGATTATAAAAAAATCGTCAACACAAATTTGTTGCTTTGATGCATCATTTAAACTCTGCAGCGCTCAGGTGTCTCCATGTAAGTGGAGCGTTTCACTCACATTAGCAGCATTACTGTCATTTGGAAAAACGACCCTTTAACACTGAGTGGATCATGGCTGACACATTTTCCCACGCCTGAACTGCTCTACACCCGCGTGTGTGTGTTGTGCTCACTGGCCTGAATGGATCGCTATCACCACAGGTTGCTAGCAGGAGCTGCCATTAGCACTAGAGACGAGACCGAGGGGCTCAGTTATAATATTTTTTATGCTTTAATCCCTGATTAGTGACTAATTGATTTGGTGTTTGAATAAAACTGAATCTATTACAACATTACAACATTAAGCGCATGAAACCCCCGGTTTTTCAACAAAAACACTGATAACACAACAGCAGCAGTTTTAGGTGCAGTCTGTCTGCACACGCGCGGTACGTGCAAAGAGGCGGAGCCGTTATTGAGACAGTGAGCTCAGGTGGAGCGTAAAGAAACGTTTTTCTAGTGTCCAATGCAGCAGCACTTTTTCTGTAACCACCATTAAAACCTTTACTGGAAAACAGCTGGAGGTCCTTCATCAACCACCTGATCAGCAAGTGAAGAAAAGAGAACTTTGTAGCTGCTCCACCAACCACTGTTTGTTTCACACAGCAAAAATCTGCAGTAAAGCTACAGAAGTTAAAATATACAGATGATAAGATAAAACTATTTCTTATCCGATTACTAAAATAATCGATAGTTGCAGCCCTAGTCGCAACTATGACGTCATTGCAGTCAACAGATATCATCAACCATCAACTTACAGGAACCAGATTCTTCAGTCATATCCAATAATTTCAAGTCATGACAGCCCTGCAGCCTTTTCTTCCTCCACTTACAGACGTCACAGACTAGCATCAAAACGTGTAAATTAAGGACCTGATAGCAACAACCTACTGTATATTATTATTATTAATAATAATCTCTTAATTTTCCAGACTTTTCATGATAGAATGACCTCATAGGATTTGAAGATTCAGTCATTCTGAAGCTAAGATATGACAGACACAGCAACAACATCATGACAATCAGCCACAGGTCGTAACCTAAAATTTAATTTTGTTAACAAGCAGGTCACAGCTGCAAGCCGTTCGAGCCTTTGCTAAAAGTTCTTAACAGCAAAGTCAATGTAAGCGATGATCTGGCACTCAACTTTCTGGGAGTTCATCAAAAATGTTAAATATTATTCCAAACCACAGACTTCTGTTGACATTTTACTAACACAGCTATAACTTGTAAGCCATGTGATTACAGTCTCAGCAATGGCAACATTAAATGGGAACTGGGACAGACCAGGATAAAATATCTTTGTATTAATATAGCCAATAAAAATTAATGGCACCATGAAAATGCTGCATTACTATTTTTCTTCCATTAGTCCATGAAAGAAAGAAATTGTAATGCAGCATTCCAATACTCACTTGCATGCTGATTATTAATGACTATCAAAGCAACAACGCACGTAGTTCAGCCCTACTTAAATTCAGCCAGCAACCTACAGCAACCACTTGCCAACCAGTCGGGGAACAGACATTTTTCCCTAACGATCGCTAGTTGCTGGGGGTCGTCTTCCGTTCTCTAGGCCCGACTGACTGAGGCCTTAAATAATCATACACTAGGCTGAAAATAATGCAAAAGCAAATTCAGTAATCAGTGTTGTGGCAAACAATGACTTTTGAAACTGACATTTTGCAGCAGGTTTTCACCCAGTAGCAATGAACAACCAACACATTTCAAAATGCACTTTTACTTTGAAGGCAAATGTTCTCCGTTTCTGGTTTGTGTCAGACTTTTTAGTTTCACTACCGCATGGCAGGTAGTTTGCGAGTCTGCAGACAAGTCAGCATCTTCTATGCAAACCACTGGTGACCACGGCAACCTGCTAGTGACCAAAGAAATCGCAAGGACATTTTTGGTGTAGCTGTGTACACATCTTTGTGACCAATTTCATGCTAGGGACCGACAGCAAACTCTAGCAAACACTCGCCAACTAAAATAAATTAAAATTAAAATTAATAATAAAACAAGCAATATCAACTTTGATATCAGCAACACGCAAAATGAAGTCATGCATATTAGGGCAGCACAACGATGACCTGGAGTTGACTAAACTTAATGTTTCACACTGATCAAATTTCAAAACTACCTAGGTTTCTCTACTCTAGGCGAGGTTCTAAGCTCTGTTTAAGGCACAATGAAGCCACAACAAGAGATACTGTACAGACAGAAACACACAAGCAGCCAGCAAAGAATACAAAGTGAGTGGATATTCAATTTCTGTAACTACTGCTGCAATTTAAACAGAACTTCAGGATACATGCAGCGTAAAGAAAGTAACAAATTTTGATGGTAATTACACTCATAATTACTCTCTTTTTCATTTGCTACTTACTGGCAGGGGTGTAGCAGTATATTTATTCACAGAAAATCAATTTGTTCAAATGTTGTCGTAATAAATTTGACACACCAACTTGGTCCAGTGTTCTATGCATTAGTCTGTGGGCAGCAAACGGGGAAAGGGAGAAGTTTGTGAATCCTTTGGAATGTTATAAATTTCTGTATAAATGACTTGAAACACCAGATTCACACAAATCTTAATATTAGACAGAACTAAACTAATCAAATACAAATATTAGCCAAAAATATATATATTTTGTTTAAGGAAAAAGAAAGAAATCACCAACTACAAGCTCAATAATAAAGTTTAATTATTAATTCTACAACCCTTGCCAGTAACCACCAGATTTACAGTTGCAGGAAAATTGTGGGGAACCCATTGGAATTCCCAGGATTTCTATATTACTCATAAAATGAATCTGATCTTCATCTAAATCACAACTATAAACAAAAATCCAAAAACAAAGTAGTAGATGGGCAGCGCTTTTCTATTTTAACTGAGCACTCAAAGGGTTTTCACTAAAAGTCACATTCACCTAATTTACACACACATTTATCATGCGCTTTATTCTATGCCTTAAGTGCTTTCCAACAATCATGCCCACACTCATACACCGATGGACGTACTGGTGTGCAATTTGGGGTTCAGTACTTTAACCCAAAGACACTTGAGCATGGAGACCATGGGAGCCAGGGATCGACCTATCGAACTTCCTATTGATAAACAGCCCACTCTGTGTCCTGAGCCACAGCTGTCCCAGACAGCTGCGCTTTTCACAGAGTGGGCTGAAAAAAGCAAGAGAATTATTGAACTGAGAAACTTGTAGAACGTCTTAGCAGCAACAACTTTATAACTGTCACTTAGATGAAGATCAGACCACACTGATACTAATTACAGAAATTCTACCTGGGTTTACAATTTTTCTTCTTGGCCAGGTTTGCAGATCCAGTGGCGTCTGCCTTACCATTAATAACAATTCCAAGCTGACTCCCTTTAGCCAATGGATTAAATTAAGCACTCCCATTCTCTTTCATCCATATCTCTGCTTATAATAATAGCTCTGATCCTCAATATGAGAGAAATGAATCAAATTTTTTTTTTTAAAGTTAATGGATGTAAAGAGAGAGAGAGACAGGAAAAAAATAGCCATGCTTTCTCAATGCCCTCTAAGCATGAAAGGCAAGAACAAGCTCAAATGAACTGATTTAGTCCTGCTACCCATGATTGGCTGTGGCCAGGGATATGACAGAGGACAGAGCCATGAGTTAGGAAAGTTATCTCATCTGTGTCACCTTATCAGCTGCAATGTGCTGTGAGCCATTTGCTTTGAGTTGACAAGTCTACACCAACCTCTAAAAAATTAGTTGAAAACAGATGAGAAAACTCCACTATTAACTCATATGCTGCTTCTGCTGACTAAAAACTAAACAAAACAAACAAATCACAGAGAACAAGGACATGAGACCGCTCTGATGTATGTAACTCTAAGATCAGCTCCAAGGAATTCTCCTTCTTCTTCTTTTTTTTTTTTTTTTTAAATAGAGACTGAATTGCTAAGATAATTTAAAAGTAATGAACACTGTCTGCATCCTTTGAGGAAATCATATGGAGTGACACACAAAAGAGAGCCATGTCTGAAGACAGTAACCCACAGGCTCAGCCAAGCCAGTTCCACCGTGTCACCGGAAAGCCCAGTAGTCCAGTGATACCTGTAACGACGATCTTGGGGACATCCAGAATGGTTCCGAATGATGCAGTTTTACGGTGGCCTCGCTTATACTGGGGGTGTGCTGCAAAAACACATATACACACATACAGCTGCATACAGGACAAGCATGCCCACAGTTAGACTGGAAAGGTGGGCCACAGACATGCAGAACATACAGTGCACATGCAAGGGAAACATGCACCCTGCCCATTGCAGGAGCTGTGGAGCGTAGTCAGTCGGCAGCCAATGCACTACCTTCCTCAGCACAGACAAGAGCAGGTGTTTAGCGCCGATGCTTTTTGAATCAAAAGTTGATCTGAGAACTGAGGGTTTGGATGATTAAATTAAAGAAACTCCAGGAATTAAAGCTACATCAAAGTCTGAACAACAACAAGAAAAAACAACCGACCGACCAAACAACCAAACCAAACAAAAAACTGACAGACAAGTTTAAATCAGAACTACCCTGGGGGAACTTATGATTGAATTTCTATATCTGCTGCCTTGTGAAGGGAGACTGGTGACAGCTGATTATGAGAGGTCCTAGTGTTTAAGGACACATTCATGAAAAATCAATCTTCAATTCAATGTAATGATATCAAATTAAAAAAGAGACTCAGGTGCCAAGAAAGAAGCTTCTTCTGGATGTGGAAATGCCTCATTCCAACAAAGATTGCCTCAGTATTAATGCTGCATGCATTTCCTGTCCAACCTAATTTTGTCCAATAGGAGGTTAAAAACAAATCATGATGTGATCAGCCCAATATGCTTTGTCAAGCTTGTCTATCTGCTTTCTATGTATTTCATGTATTGATTTATGCTGTGTAATCTGGCATTACCTGCAGGTGCAAATGGCATCTTGGGCTCCAACTCTGAAAGATCAGCACTCATTCTTTTGCTGTCAGAAGAAGCCAGACACTGTGTCCGTGCTGGCAGACTCTCAACGCTGCCCCCTCTGGACAGAGGCAGCGTCCTTAATGGGTCTCCCTGAAAGACAAATACAAAACTTTCACAGCAGCACAGACGCCAGTACTGCAAAGCAGAATTAAGTGCTTATCTGTGTCACTTCATGGTTAACTCTGGGCTTTCAGTGCAGGTGGTTCAATTCTTACTGGATACAGAGTCATGGTAACATGCTGCTCAGGAGCTGGTTATGTGGAGATAAGACATCATCACAGTTCAAACTGAGCAAATTGAGGAACAAATGTGATTTAAGTGAATTTTAAGGTGGCACGGTCGTTGATGCTGGGTTGAGTACTTTAGAAACTGCTGATCTACAGGGATTTGCCCGCAAAACCATCTCTAGGGTATACAGAGAATGGTGTGAAAATATCCTGTGAGTGGCAGTTCTCTGGGCTTGCTGAAGAATACTTCAAGCTGAAGTCTTTACCTTACAATATAAAGGCAACAGTTGTGATTTGGTGCTATATAAATAAGATTTAATTGAACTGAATAGTCCAACCCTTTATGACTACAGTGTATCCATCTTCTACTGGCTGCTTCCAGCAGGATAATATGCACTGTCACAAAGCTCAAATCGGTTTCTCAAACACGATAATGTGTTCACTGTACTTAAATGGCCTCTGCATTCATCACATCTCAATCCAATAGAAACACTTTAGGGATGTAGCAGAATAGGAGAGTTGCTTTGGCCGACAAATCTGCAGCAACTGTGTGACGCCATCATGTCAATATTAACCAAATCTCTGAGAATTGTTTCCAGCACCTTGTTGAATATAAAGTACGTTGAATTAAGGTAGTTCTGAATGCAAAGGGGAGACTGACCCAGTACTAGCAAGATGTACAGAATAGTATATAAGTGATAGAAAGAGCAAACAGAAGCAGCCACTCCAGAAGACCATGTCTTTCAGGCAATCACTGGACACACTGAGCGAGTATGTCCACAGAGACATGAGTTTCCTGGTCCCGGCTGGATTTTTGAACATCCTGCAAAGCTGCACGCACGTACGGGACAGCGGCTTTGAATCCTGCTGACTCTGTTAGAGCTTCTTCAGCCAAGTGGCATTAAGAGAAGAGCAGTTTACCGACACGTACAGCAGAACAAATCTGCAGCAGTATCTGCTTTAGTAACATTATTTTGCAGATTTAGATTAATATAAATATAAATAAAATTATATATAATATATATATATATATATATATATATATATATATATATATATATATATATATATATATATATATATATATATATATATAACTGAATTATTATTGAATTATTATTAATTAATTATTAAAACTGACACCATCATACTGTCTGTTTTCTGCAGCAGGAAACTATGTATTACAGCACAGGGCAAACCTCACTTCTGAGAACAGTTTCTCTTCATTGCAGCCACCACCTTTAAAGGCTACAACTACACAGTCACTCACTACCACACTTAAACGTACAGACACACACAAACATATGAACAGACACCAAATCGACTTCATCTAGAAGATATAATACTGTCAGAGCTCTACTGGTGTAACAGCCTTCCAAGAAGTCAGAGTAAAGGCAATTTTATGCCTTTGTTTTGGTTGTTTGTATACCTTATTTTATTTGACATCACTGTACTTGTGATCATTGATTATTATGTATTTTAAAAGCCTTCTTTTAAAATGAGATTTTAATATGGCACCTAAACAGAACGAAATCATTTAGTTTTTGGCAGATGTTTGCAGTCAAACGCTTATAAATGTTGCAATTCCTAAAATGGAAACATTCGTTTTAAAAGACTTGTGTTTTATCTTTTGAATATTACTGCTCATTAATAAGAAAAGTGTTTCTTACCAGATGGAATAATTGATAAAATACTTTTACTAAAATAATGCAGCCCTACATATAATTCCACCAACCACGACCACAACACTGAAACCAGCAGAGTTTGCATGTCTGTGTAAAATCTGCTTAGGAAAAAAAAAAAAACTCTAAATCGTCACCCTCCTAAAATAATGGCCTAAGTCATTTTTTTCAAAAAACACAAAAAACTGAACCAAATATTGAAAACATAATAAGGCGAAAAAAAAAAAAAGATTTTTGTTAAAAAGAGGGTGACGATATGCCAACAGCAATCTGTGATTACATGTCCAGTAAATTTGAACATGGCCTTACCTTTGGCTTGAAATGAGGTGCAAACTGAGGTGTAATCTTAATAGTATCGTTGCTCCCTTGAGAATCACTGTGCTCCATGTTTGCATCACTTCTGTAGCTTGTGCTGTTGCCAGTGTAGTCTACATATGAACCTGTCATTTCCAAAGACACAGGAAAATTTACTTTTGTAATTTATCATTTTAATGACAGGACAGCAGAGCGGACCAGAAAGGAGGGACAGAGAACTGGGGGAACGACATGCATGAAAAGGCCAGGGGCAGAATTAAACACTTGCCTCAGCAGTCACCTGCTCAACCCACTGAGCTATACCAATGCATGAGACAGCTTCAAAATTTTTAGATTCAGCCTCACCTGTGGTGTATTTCTACACTGATTTTGTGAAATTTCTGTGTTCTTTAAGGCTTCACAAAAAAAAAAAAAAAAAAAATCAAATAATTGAAATAAAGAACAGACAAATGTAGAAGTTTGAAATGGATTGAAAATGTTAGGTCCCATTAAGCGGTTAAAGACATAAAGGCCTGAATGACCTCTAATTTCCTGCTTCTAAATTCAGATAAAACTGAGGTTATTGTACTTGGACCTAAAAATCGTAGAAACATGGTATCTAAGCAGATACTTCCTCTGGATATTACTTTGGCCTTTCACTGTGAGGAATCTTGGGAGTAATTTTTGAGCAGAATGTGGCCTTCAATGTGCATATTAAACAAATAAGTGGGACTGCTTTCTTACATTTGCATATTAGCTCTAAAATTAGAAACATCCTCTCTCAGAGTGATGCTGAAAATCTACTTCATACATTTATTACTTCTAGGTTGGACTCCAGTAATTCAGTTTTATCAGGTTGTCCTAAAAACTCCCCGAGAAGCTGATGCAAAATGCTGCAGTGAGAGAACTGACAGTGACTAGAAACAGAGAGCAGATTTCTCCTATACTGGCTCCAAATGATCGCAAAAACAATCTAATAAACAAAAAAGACATTAAACTTAAGGCAATTAAACACCGAGCGTGTTTGCAAAAAAAAAGAAAAAAAAAAAAGAAAAAAAAAAAAAAAAAAAAGGACACTAAATTTGGAATTTTTCACGTGAACTTGTCGTCAGAGAGCTGATTGACTGTTGATTTGATTGATTGATTAATTTTACTATTTCCACATCATTGTATATTCAGTAAATCAGTGCACGTTTTAAGCTATGAGCTTACATGTTGCCAAATGCAGTGGTCTGATTGGTCAGATCTGTTTATTCGCTTGTGAAAGTCACAAAAATCAAACTCGATCCGAGAAAATAAATTTGTCCTGTGACATTACATTATCAGTGTGGACAGCTGCATTAAGAATAGATGAGTCCAAAAAATATCTTTAAGGCATGAAACATTTGCATGAATTTACATGTCCGGTGTGTAAAGGTCTGTTTGCTCTGGGCTATAATGGCCCAGCCTTCCACGTTCTTGGATTGAGTAACTGACTGGAATTAATTGAATATCAATTTTGCAAACATGTACAGGATCTCTCAATGTATTTGGTCCTATTTCTTCTTAGTATTATTAGTCATGATAACTGGTGTTACCTTTCTATTTATTTATTTATTATTTGTGTTTAATTTATAATGTACCGTATTTTCCGGAGTATAAGTCGCACTTTTTTTCATAGTTTGGCTGGGGGTGCGACCTATACTCCGGAGCGACGTATATGTGACATTTATAACACATGAACCAAAATACTCCAGCCACTTGACATCTCCGTGAACCGGAGCTTTAAGGCAGTCTTGCGTAACCTGTGGGCGCAGTGGATGATGGATGGAGAGCACAGCTTAACGGCAACTGGGAGAATGCGCCACCCAACTTTCCTGGAAGTCATTGGATGGATCAAGAAAACATGGGCTTCAGTGACAAACCATCCTGTTGGGATTCAGAAAGGCTGGAATAATTGGAACTGCAGCTGACGACGAGTCTGACTAACGCGACACAGAAGAGGAAGCGGCGCTTCGTCTACGGAGTGTACGGAGTTGTTTAGAAGTGACACCGAGGATGAAGAATTCAATGGATTGATGGTTTGGTTAACTTGTTAGTATGTTCTTTATGCTATGGTTATCTGAATAACTTAATGTTACGTTAACATACCGAACACGTGTTCGTTGTGCGTCATGTAGCTGAATGTGCTACGTTAGCATAACGTAGGCGTAACCGTGTTCGTCCTGTTCTTTAATCCATTATTATTTTAAATTGCCGTTCAAGATGGAATTTCTGCTCTGGGTCTCGGATTCTATCAACCCCCCCCCCCCCAAAAAAAAGTGCGACTTATAGTCCGGTGCGACCTATATATGTTTTTTTCTTCTTTATTATGCATTTTTTGACTGGTGCGACCTATACTCCGGAGCGACGTATAGTCCGAAAAATATGGTATGTATTTATGTTGTGAGCTTTTTATATTTTATTTATATATTAAGAATTTTATTTTCAATTTAGTATTTTTTAGTTTCAAGAGATTGTAGAAGTGCACTAGATATCAAGACATCAGCTCAATACTGGGCCACTGTGTAGACACTAAGATACACTGGAATAGCTGGAATAACATGGTACACCTTCTATGTGAACACAGTGTATCAGTGATATTTGTGCAGAAAAAAGTTTGAGCTAAAAAGGACAAAACTCCTCAGTAGTAAAAGAAAAATTATTAACAAGCACAATAATTTTGCTTTAAAGATAAATGATCATCAGCAGTATAGGGAACACAAATTATTTAAACATGATCTAGAATGTCACCATCACTGTTCTAACCTGTACTAGTCGCAGAGTTGCTCTGTCCCTCATCTGAATACTGGTATGGATACTGCAGGGGTTCATCAGACCCTGGGAAGTACTGCAAAAACAAATGAGAACAGGAAATAAACAATCCAAGCTCACTGCGGATGAAAAAACCCTGTTAGTACTAGTATGGGATTTAATCCAGGAGAGCAGGAGCTGAAGATGTATTGAGATTTTAAATAGCAGAGACTCAGCCTTTGAAAGCTGAGCTTGCATAGAGGGAGACACAGCAGGGGGTCAAATAATAAATAATATCTTGAAAGTTTAAGATATATGTTGTTTTAATGTTACAATTTCAGATGTAATAACTGACAAAGTGGATATTAAATAGATATAAATAGATATTTTTAATCTGCAGAATTGTTGGACTACTGCTGAGTGACTCGTTTTAACTTGTTAGGTTTAATTAATGTGTTAAACCACCAAAGTCACACAATAACAAAGACTGCAGCAGATCCTTAATAACATAACACTGATATTTTGATAGCAAAACAGAGAAAAACATTTGGCAAAATAATGTATATGAAACCATTAATCATGAGCTATAAATCATGTTTTAAATGTGTGGCACTTTGTGGTGTATAATGACACAAGCACAATGTCAGATTAGTCTGGAGAGTTTGGCTAACCTTAGCAATGCTAGCAGCAGTACCCTTGGTTTCTTTCATGCTAGTCAAAGTGCAGAGTTTGGTTACACCTGGCTTTGGCTGCCTGGTTATATTCCAGTTTATTCTGACAGAACTGAAATACAGTAAAATACTGTAGCGCTGTGCTGGCATCTTTTTACTTTCCCTCTCACTCATTTACAACATTTACATTCACAGAGAGAGCGAGAGACAGAAGAGTCCAGTGTGCCTGGTTAGTGGCCAGTGGTGCCATAACAGGCTCCAGTTTCTTCATTTATTCACTCCATTTTAATGAAAGCCCTGTGCACATGTTAGGCAGTCTGAGAGAACAGATCACCTTCATCAAATGAGTCATGATCTTCACTATCTCTTCCATGGAAGGCCGCTGAGATGGGTCTTTGGACCAGCAGCGAGTCATTAGACTTTCAATGGGCTTGGGCAAATTTTTGATTAAAGGGGGTCTTGTGCCTGAAAGAAATAAAAAGAAATAAAATAATTACTCGCACATTTAAAGGAAAAAATAACTTAAACACAAAAAAAAAGTCAAAGAAATATTACATTTCCCTGCCTCCTGAGTCAGTAGGAGGCAGGCAGAGGAGTGGGTGAAAAATACAGGGTGTTCCAAAAAACTGACATCTAACCAAGCCCAAATTTTAACAGAATGTGTAAAAACTAAGTTTAATTTTTAATGTTTTTTTTTTTTCCAGACTGAAGAATGGCATTCTCGAGAAATGAAAGGCATTTTTTTGTGTCAGAATTTGCTCAACAGCGTGCGTTTTTGAGAAAATTCATTAAAAATGCACCAACCGGAAAGCAAATTTGGGCATGGCACTTTCTAACACACAAAATGCCTTTCACTTCTAGTGAACGCCATTCTCCAACCTGAAAAAACACATCAAAAATTAAGCTTAATTTTTACCCATTTTGTAAAAATTTGAGATCGTTGTGTGAGAAATGGCAACAGTATTAAACTACTAACTTTGGTCAAGTTTTTGGCACATCGTACATTAAAGTCAATAAGATTAAAATCATTAGTATTCTCCTCCATCCATATCTGGATCAGGATAAACTGCAAGGAGAAGTGAACAGGTCAACATGTCTTTTAGCTCCCCTCCTCTGTCAGCCGCTTTACTTTGAAAGTCTTCTAGCAGGCACGTCTGAACACGCACAGTGGCTGACAGCTGGACGTGACCTCTGCATCACCCTCACCAAACAAACACACACATGCACACAGAGTGACTCACCGTTGTGCACAGCCCACATAATGCGAAAAGCTGGTCCTCCAATTTCATCAAAGGGCTTCCTGCGGGTGATCACCTCCCAGAGAATGATCCCCCAGCTGAACACATCACACTTCTCACTGTAATTGCTGCCTGTGAGTAGAAAAAAACCCCACAGCAACACTTAGGTCCTTTTCAAAGAGGGGCAAAAGGCTCAGTCTGACATCAGTGACAGACTGATAAAGGGAATTCTCTGTGGCACATTTGAGAAGAGAGTGAGCAATGTGCCTGTGAAAGTACACCAGCTTTCATCTCACTTTCAGTGGGGAGGAAGATGAAAATAAGGGAGCAATTTTTTTAAACCAAGGAACAGCTTCTGTGTTGCTTAATTAGTGGGCCTGTTATTGCAGAATTAAAGTGCACATCACACAACTATTTCAAACTTGCTGCACTGGGACATTCACACTGATGCAAATTAGTTGCGAAGGGTTCACTGAGAGGGCAAAAGTGGGTTGTTTAATTGCACTGGAGTCTTGTAAGTTGCCTCCAAAAACAAGTTGATGACTATGCAGTAATTCATCTTTCCCTGTGACCCCCTCTCCAGTAACATGTCTCTTCATGTAGAGATACATTAGGCTCTTGGCTGCATGCATATTATATATATATATATATATATATATATATATATATGCACCAATCATAAGAACAAAACCTCTACAATGTAGATTACCAAGGGAAAGCCACTATAGCATCGCTCCATTCATCATCTTACTGCGGCTGGTTAACGACCATCAATAAAGCAGCAGAGTACGGTGGCTAATGGTGAATCAAGAATGCTTCCTTGCTAGGAACACGATCTCCAATTAGATGAAAGGCGACAGAGCAAAGTTGGATATAAGACAGATCACATGTTGTTGTGATTCTGTGAAAACTTACCGAGATAATTACAAAGACACGTCAGTGCTTTTTGGTCAAAAAACCCTTTTATCCAAAACATTTCAAACAGCTTTAATGCCACTCATACTTGCCTTCGAATACTTCTGGGGCCATCCACGCTGCACTTCCTTTGTTGTTGGTCATGTGGGTCTGAATGTCACATGCTGTTCCAAAGTCACAAATTTTCAGCACAGTGCCTCCTGCCACCAGAAGCAGACTGAAACAAGACAGATATACCCCCCCATTAGACGCAAACAGTGCCTTGAACTAAATTAAAAATGACTAAATTAATAACTTGTTTGGTTAAAAAAAAAGTACTGTTTTAATCTAGAGGTATGACAGCGCTTCACTTTAATGACTGTCTTTTTCAGGCTGTTTTAGCCAGCTGGTCATCTTTTCTTACAGGATACTAATGGAAGTAGTTTACCAACTTTGGGGATCAAATTTTTTTACCCATTAATGCTTCATAATGGTCTAAAAATGGAATATAATCCAGATATCACAACACATTATAATAATTACTGCTCCTTTATAACAGCAAAAACAAAAATCCATCAAATCTACCATTATTCTGTACTTGCATGTGTTTGACTTTTCAGTGCAATGCATTTAAGGGGTATCCACACAGGAAATTACCCGCAGCGACATCACAGTTACACAATGACATTCAGTGACTTTAAGGGATTCAAGTGAATGGGTGAAGCAACTGCTGGCTGTGATTCCCTTCCTGTGGATTCCCCATTACAGTTGGCATTTTTGCTGGATACCCCCGCTTTACTAATGCAGTATTCTAACTGAAATTAATGGAGGGGTGTCTTGGTCTGAACCAACTGTGATTACAAAGCAGGTGTAACTAACTCCATAAGCCACGCTGGTAACACAGGGGTTTCCTTCTAGCTTACAGAAGTCTCTCCTCAAAGTAGCAGGAGACATTTTTTTTTCTTCTTTACAGTCTGTTTTCTTTATTTTATCTTCCATGGGAGTCTCCTGGTAGCAGCATGGATTCTGCCTCACCGCTTCCTTTGATCTCAATTTGACGCTGTCGGCATGTGATGCAATGCGAGAGACAGAAAAGACATCCTGAATCTGGATTTTCAGCAGCTGGACTGATTTGCAGCCATCGCTTTTCATGTGGTTCTTTGTTGTCTACACTTTCTAAAATCAATCACGATACAATCTGGATAAGCTAAAATCAATTTAGGCTAGCATTCTAAACAAGCCCAAAGCTGATAAACAACTGCCCGTTTTGCCTGTACCGGACACATCCACACGTCGTTTTATCTGTGGCCATAATGTTTTAGCTAGTCAGTGTATTCCAATCTGTCTTTTAAGGTTTTACTGATTTTTAAAACAGTGTTTTTTTCAAATTCTCTAATCATATAATAGCAATAGTAGGATTTGACTTATAAAAGAGAGAAAAAAATGACATGCTCTGGGAAACTGCTGGGGCTCTATCAAAACACAGGAAAAGTAACTGCTTTTAGTGTTGAAACAACAAAGTTATATACAACTATTTACATTAAAATGCAGTGTGAACACACTTCAATATCTTAGAAACAAAACAAGCTATAATTAAAAAACAAAACGAACATCTTACTCTGACACTTCCACACACCTCAGCATTCCTGTTAGAATGCAATAACAGTATGTTAAGATCTTTCAACTGTATTGAAGAACCTCTGCACCTCTCTCAAATATCAGACAGGGTGATCAGAACAAAAGAACAACATTTAAATCAAACTAGTTTAAAGACATGATAAACTCTGCTGGAGGCATTCAGGAGGTGTGTAAGGTGTGTAAGGTGAGGAGGAGCATACTTGGGTGGTTTGAGGTCCCTGTGAATGAGAGCCTTTGGTTTCATGCCATGGAGATAGGCCACACCCTGGGAACACTGTAAACACCAGCTCATAGCATGGGAAGCAGTGTAATAGGGGAGGGGTTCAGCACCATGCAGCACTGTGGACAAGAAAACACAGTCACAAACACCACCACAGACAACATACCTTCAGATCAGCTGGGCAGAGTGCTGGGCCCTGTACTAATTATGACACTGTCATACAGACAGAAACACTCATATTATACAATCATATTTCCCAAAAAGTTGGGACACTGTGTCAAATACAAAAAATAAAAAAACAAAACAGACTGCTATCATTTACAAATACTTAACAACTATTTATTTACAAACAAAGGAATCATAGCAACATGTGCAGATTACAAAATTCATTTTGAAAGTATAAATGAATTTAGATTGTAATGACAGCAGCATGTTTCACAAAGTCAGGACAGGTGAAAGCAAACACTGGAAAAGATTTCAAATACATATAATGTGTAATACAAACAACTGGAAAAATAGCTTACAAATAATTAGGCTGCTTGAGACAATGTGGCACTTGTTACTCTGAAATTTTACATGTGAAGGCCAAGCGCAGGGTCGTTCATTTGAACACGATTTTCCCAGCTCCCCGTCTATGTAAATACAAGAACAATAAAATAAACTAACGTGTGTTCAGCTAAACTTACATCCCATCTATCATAATAACTGCTTTACTCTTATTTCAGCTGATGTTCTGTCTGATGATTATCTCTGCGTTTCAGTACGGATACACACACACTGGCACATCTCATTTTCTTTTCCTTTTTTTTCTTTTTCTTTCCATATTCTGTTGTCTATTCTCCATTATGCAAATAAATAAATAAATAAAGGGAACAAAAATCACAATTGCCTTCCAACAATAAAGACTGTTTCAGTCTTTATTGTAGCACACCATGGCATATACCATAGTATTCCACTAAAATGTGGGCACAGGCAGCAAAAGACTGGCATGTTAACCTGCACTTGACATATATTGACAATCTTCCCGGCAGTGCTGGCTTCAGCAAACTAGAGCTAATCAAAATGTGGGACACTGTCTTAGTATGTGAGACAGTGTTACTAAAAATGCTGTGCAGTCCCATATAAAGAGGTACTCTTGGTCAGTCTAACATAATACCATTAAAAGGTTCAGAAAATACTGAGAAATCTCTACAGACATGGATAAAAACCAATATTGAATGGCCATGATCTTCAGGCCCTCTCAGGCAGCAGTGAATTAAAAAAGGACATGATTCAGTTGTAGAAATCACTGCATGAGCTCATGAACACCTCCAAGAACCACTGTGGATGAACACAGTTCTCACAGCATCCAGTTTTAAACTTTACAATGTGAAGACAGAAACAAATGAATAAGATGCAGAAATGCTGCTAATAATAATGGAGGTAATACAACGATGACCAAGATAAAGAAGTTCAGTTCAAAAGTCAGCATGATGCTATGGAGGCTTCAAAATGTACATTTCAGTGATCTAAAAATGTTGCTTGACAGTATTTTATGACTGCATTTCCAAGTGTTCGCATATTTCTACACGAACAATCTGAACACATTCAATCTATCTGCAGCCTGGATTCAAAAACTCTCTTTTAATACTTAATTTTGTCCTAATTTTTTTTTTTATGCAAAAGTCATTTAAAACTCATCTGTACTCAGAAATTTCCACATCACCTACAGCATGATGCCAATGGTTTAAAGCACTTCTCCATCAATACAACATGACAAATGTGGCGCAGCAAGGCAAAAGCCAAAGACGCACACCAAGAATCCCAGCTGCGCACACACCTGCCAAAGCAATAATGTATCAAGAACAACCAGACTTTCCAATAGCTTCCCATGCTTGTTATCTTAGCTGCACTGTCCAGAATTTCCCCCAAAACTATATCTGAAAAATGTAGTTGAAATTAGCCAATTTTACATCTTTGGCCTGTGGCGGAAACGCTGTGTGGATTGTGATCGATCACTGAATTCTCGTAAACCCAGTGAACATTATGAACATTATACAAATAAGTATTTACAGTGCCGGAAAAAAAATGCAATTTTTTGTAGTTTGCCTATATTTTAAACCAAACAATTTTTTCATGAACCATTTAATAATTATAGCCATTTTATACACATTTCCCCATTTTCAGAGGTTCAAAATTAAAGGGACAACTGACTGACGAGCAGTTTTATGACCAGGTGAGGCCTGCTCCCTTGTTATTGGAGGACAAATGAAGCAGACATAATATCTGTAGGTGATTCAAAGTGTTGAACTTGTATTTTAAAGCTTTTCACTACAATTTTAAAGTGATTTTGAAAGTGAGGTGGAAAGAGATGTGAGGGAGGCCATCACTAGGCTGAAACCCCCAAATAACCCTGTATCTACTGTATCTGTGATATCCAGTGCTCGCAGACTCTGCTGTTAAAATGATGACAAATTGCACTCATGTTAAATGTAAGTAACTACAAGTCTACATATAAATGGGATTATAATGGTTACAGGGTTCTAGCCAAAAACATTTCACAGGCCGGCGGTATTGGATGGGGGGGTGGGGTCTGAAATTCTCAGCCCCGTGCACAGTGCTGGGTGATCAACTGCTAGCTAGAACATTGGGTTATGAAGACATAAACATATGCAGATTAATGAACTCTGATATTTGCTTTGATATCAGCTGACTAAGGAAATGAAACAGAGTGTCAATCAGCTGATTCAGGGTCTGTGGTAAGGGAGGAGTCATGGAGAAACTCAGGGATTGTTGAGGAAAACCTGCCACCGAGCAGAGCAGGTTCAGAGTCTGAACCTGTTTAGTGAAAACTCACTGTTTACTAAGCCTGCTTTATAGGACAGGGCCCTGAAATGTTGAGCAGCTTAAACACTTAATATTCTTAAAACAATCATTTTTCTTTGAAATAGCGGAGCTAAAAACAGGTTATTCAACACAGTATACATGCCTGTGTGACAGCATATTGCTGGCATGAGAAACAAGCTGGTATTTTTAAGAATAAGTAAGGATCTCATTTTTAATGTTATGTCTTTGAAACGTTTAAACTAAATATACAGTTAGATAGTTGACCAGTGTATGTGACTTATCTGTTAAGGTAACAGTCTAAAAGTCTATCCACACAAAATATTATATTACTACTGATGAATGTTATACCGCATGATTTCCCAGGTCCATTTCAATATTTAATGCAGGGGCTGCATGTCACTGTGCAAACACAAACTTGCAAAGGAATCAAACAAGTGGCTGAACATGCAAACAACTGGAGGGTCAATTCAACAGGGCTGCTTCTTATGTCTGTGCAAGGCTGTGTTCATTTCAAAGCTACCAAAGGAAAACAAATGGTGTGGTAATAAAACTTACTGACTCACCATTGTACAATGATCCACCTTCTGCATATTCCATCACAAGGCAAACCTGAGGTGGAAAGAACACCATCAAAAACCCATAAAATCAACCAAACAGACTTTAAGTCACTGTCATCCCAACAAACTTACTGGATTATTGCAAGAGCCATACAGTTTCACAATGTTGGGGTGATTCACACGTGAAAGCTGTCGGAGCTGGAGATGAGGAGGAAACATTACACACCGTTCCACCTACAGGCATGCAGTTAAACAAATCTTGACCAATCTAAACTCTCATAAGCAAAGTAAATGACAAACAATACCTCAACAATAAAGGCTTTCCTCTCTGATTCACTCTCAATAGTCTTTATTGCAACATCTTTGCCTTTCCATTTGGCTTTGCAGACGACCCCAAAAGCTCCTCTCCCCACCACCTGAAAATATGTAGTTAGCATCGAAGTTCCACTCAATAGATCAAAGCTTCATCTGTAGCAGAAACTAGCTCTATTCATGCAGCAGGGACACAAGCAAGGGACAAAAATAATCACAACTTGCCTCTTCAACTTCAATATCCTCATAATTGATTTCTTCAAATGGATACCCAGGTGGTGTTTCAAGCATATCCGCTGATGGCAACGTTAGAGACATTACTAGCTTAAGTCAGCTAGTAACTTACTATGAAAACAAGCAAACAACAGAGGCAAAAAGTCAATTTTAATATGTAATTAAGGCTAAAATCAGCACAAGGATTCTCAGGTATGCTTCAAGGTATCAGTCATAATTACGCAATCGTATAACGTTGCGTAATTATGACTGATACCTTCAGGGGACCTGGCTACTCAATAAAACAAATACGTTAAAGGCTGAAACAATACTAAACGATATTCCGTCAAACAAGGTAAAGCGGAACAGCGTTAGCCTACTGGCAGCCCCGGTGATGCAGTCCTCCAGCTGGCTAACGGCATAGCTTAACTAGCTCAGTTAAATGCAGCTGCCCCGAAAAAGTACTGTTCAGAATAAGTGTTCAAAGTTAGCTTTTTGTATAGTTAAAGCTAAAGATCGGGCACGACATAATAAGTGTAGGCCATCTACACAGTTTGACATTATCACCACACAACCTTAAGCAAAAACAATTTATTCGAGGCCTATTAGCTATCCAGCTTACGTTAGCTGGCTGGCCTGGTTGCTAACGCTGGCTACCAGGACTTTCTTAGCTTCAACAATCCAACCCTTCGTAGATGACTTGTCACCAGCGCCGGCTCTGTGGACATGAGGATGCTTTCTATTGTTCATGTAAGAAAACCCCTGGAATAACGTCCATTTTTGGAAATAGTCTTTTGTCTATCCACTTGACAAACAGACATAACTTTTTCACAACTTGTCCAGCTGGCTTGCTAGGAATGTATTTTGATTCTTCGCAGGGGGGGGAGCTCCACCAGGAAGTGTGTGCGTATTGTAATTCTGTCCCCTGGACACCGAAAAAGGTACGCAAGTGTAATACATTAGCTTCACAAAATAATGTTCTCTTTTTCTGCGCTAATGCATGATTAATTCGGAAATTTCGAGATTTTTTCCAATTAAAAAACGCTAAGTAGATAATTGCTGAGTAAACATGCTTTCAAGTCAGTACCAGCGAATTCATGATTTTAACACCTTGTTAGTTAATCTTTTTTATTATTTAATTTAATTTTTAATTTAAATTGGATTTCAGAGATATTCATTGTCTTATTATTAGTACACTTCCATAAATTCATTATTAGTAAGTTGTAGGCTCAGGGCTAAACTTGTAATTTCTCACACAATGGATGCAGAACAATTATTCGACGTAAAGAATTAAACCAGAAGGCAAGAGAATTCTTGTTACTGCAGTCATGAGATTTTCTAGTTGCTCAGTCTGAAAGTAGGCTATAATTCTATTAGTTCAGCCACTGCATGCATAATAATTCAATTCAAGGCGAAATATGTATAATACATTACATATTATACGTAACTCCTACAGTTCCTTAAAAACCGAACAAAAAATATATTAAATTTTGTGACTCGAATCCCACATATTTAAAATAAAAAAAATTTTTCTTTTGCATTTCTTTCTTATGCATTTCTCAGAGTATGTGTTTGTGCTTTCTGTAGTGAATGTGTAATCTCATAGAATAGCCAAGTTTTTTTTTTTTCAGTTCTTTTCTTTCACTGTTTTTTATCAGCATTTGTAACTTTGTTAAATGTCTCTGTAATTTTATTATCTTTTGTGTTGTAGTTTCATTTATCTGATTTACCGCACACACAAGGAGGATTTCTGAAAAATCACTGAATGAATACTGTACTGTATTTTGCTCACAGTTGTCTATAAAACTAAAGCCTGGAAGGTCATGAAAACATCTGAATACTTTGCCAGTGTTTGGTTAGGTTCTGGCATGACTTCATGTTAAATACAGTGTATTAGTTTGAAGTATCTTTGCCAGTTTTTCTCTATAGACTTATGAGTTCAGGAGCAGTTCTGCTGATCTTTGATGTAACAATTTTTTGATCAGGAAAATAACACTTACATAATACCAAAATTACATTTGTGAGGAGGGATGTTATATAAACACAGCATTTGATGAATGTTAATTACATGCTCTACACACAGGGAGTAATAAAGCATGTTCCCAATAGAGGCTTTTCAAACCACTAAGCAAGCACAACTCATACTAATGAGCATGAACTAATTTGTTGTGATATTGAACTGAGGGTTGTTAATAGCAGGAGCCATCCCTCTAGCCTGAAATAATTATTCTAATCACTTATTTCAAAGGTGATTAGAATGCTCTCACCTGGCAGTTCTTTTGGAACTACCTCCACAGGCATATGTTTTGGGACCCTGTCAAAATTAAGATGCATGTTGCCTAAATACTTTTCAAGAGTAAACCCCAAATTAACTAAATCTTCTGCACTGGTGACTTTCACTGTTTCCAAAAGAGATGTCCTTGAAGCTGTGTGTCATCATCAGGCAGCATCATGATGGAAGTGATGAAGGTGAGTAGTCTCTTGCAATGTCAAAGTGACACGTAACAGCTGGGGATGGAAATTATTGAGATCTTCAGAAGGACAAAACTGAACTGCCTTCAGGGCTGGATGATGAATTCAAGAAGCTTTGATATTGAACTCACAGTGATTACACTTAGAGTCCAATCATCTTATAGTTACCTAAGGTAGGCAAAGTTTTCTTGATCTTCTCCAGTTCTCTAATGATGTTCTGAATCCTTGGGTGATATAGGAAAAGGTTCTGGTACTTTGACCTCAGTGAAGCTTTTGATTATGAGGACTAACCGGACTGAAAGAGGCAAGAAAAGTAGATCATACCATAGCCTGTATACTATATAATGACCTAACAGTATAGTTCATATGGCACCCCAGCAGGAGATTGACGTTGATGCTGCTGCCATGGATAAGAGACATATCCAAACAATCCTAGAAATAGGATGATACACAAGAGTTGCAGTCAGATTTTCACTTGAAAATTAACAGGAATAAAGGAAAATCTAATCGGATCAATGTTGATCAGAAGCAATTTGACACTTTGGCCGTAGTGGGCCTTGTCCCAAAAATGATGGAAAGTTTTAGTTCTCTATGTCACTGGTGAGGCATTGACTATTGAACAGATGTCAACTTGCATCAATAGCTGAAAAGGGTGTATTCTTACCAGCAAAAAAATAAACATTTTGTGTTATAAATAATTATTTTATTAATATTATTTTTTATTCCAACCCCAAGGCCCCTTTTTGAATTTTTATCTTCTATCTTTACAGAACTATCAAAGGAGGAAGTTATACATTGGACAATGGCATAGTGCATCCACAAGTCCAATATTTTTCTTACTGTCATCTAGAACTTGGAGAACCACTGACTCTAACTGGAGGTGTTCCCAGCAGTACTCTCTGACTATTGCTCCTATGTATTTTGATAATCACTTTTCCTTGACTTCAATAGAAAACATCTTGAGATCAAAGAAAGATGTGAAAAAGACTTCATAAGGACTTTAGGAACAGAGACCCACATTGCTCAGAGAATATGACTATATTTATAATAGGCTCCTTAATAATCTGTCTGCTGTGTTGGAACTACCTCAAACTAGATTACAAAAAGCTCGTCTTAGATCATTTGTCCCATGTGTTCTTACCATGCTGGCTGTATACAAGGACAACATTGGTATTAGGTGCCCATCTTGTCCTCTCATGTTTTCTCTTCCCGCTGGAATGATGAACGAGCCTTTGTTAATGTTTTCTCAGACTGAAGTCACATTAATTACAGCCATGCCTAAATTGGGGACATTAACTTATATAACCGTCCTCATTTTTTATTTTTAGAACTTTTTTTAATATCATAAGTATAGCAGGGCAAGTCATGCCTTGCTATTCAGTAGTTCAACACACAACTGCAGTTCACTCTAATACACATTCGAGTGAATTTAGATGTTGGCATAAACAACTGACTGAAATCCACACATTTCTGTTCATTAAGTTTTAGAGGTCAGCTGATCAGGATTGTAGTCCACAGTTGTTTTGTTTAATCTGTTTAGTTTTTGCTGTCTGTGCATCAAATGTAAATTGTACATTCAATGTGAAGCAATCTGGGGACACGCGCATGATCAGGAGTCAGCATGTTATGAGTTATCACAGCCACAGGGTGTTGCTGTTGTTCTTCCAACTGCTGGCCTCTCTTTCAGACGAGCCGAATAGTGATCAGTCACAGTTCCCTCTTTTTCTCCACTTCTATTCGGCCAGCATATTTAATCTGTTTGTGTGGCACTATGCACAGAAATTTCTCACAATTAGGATGCATTCATTTATTCATTCTTATGTCAGCATCAGCACTCTGCTTCATGGTAAATAATCTATTTCCTCTGCTAAGCTGGGTGATTGATTGTGGTTCACTCATGCAACTGATGAACATTTGTCTTGTGTTTATGGCTTTTAAGTGCCATGACCGCTGCAGGTTAGTATTATGGATATCTTTGTCCCCGAGAAGACTTGCATTGTTTAATGAGAGTGAAGGGAAAAAAGACCACTGTTTGCAAATATATACCCAAATCATTTCCTGTAAGTGGAGCAACTCCCGTCGCTGCCACCCTCCCTCCATCCCCAACAAGTAAACAGTGTAGACACTGGGGACTGCTGCAAAGTCATTTTGTAAAATCCTTTTAAATTTATCTAAATGCTTCTTTCACTTGTGCTGAATTTATTTGACAAATGAAATCCATCACCTGAAAAATAATCCCACAGGCTAATTAGTACTAGCCTGAGCAAGTGTTTCTACAGTGTGCACATGGCTGAATACCCAGCAGAGTGAATCAAAGAGCTACACCTGAAAGGGTGGCTTAAATCCAGTAGAAGTCTCTTTGAAGCAATGGGACTATTACAACCAATGCATGTTCAAAGCCCAGGTAAAAATGAATGCATTATTTGCCTTCTTTCTGTTCTCATTTGAAGAGCTGGTTTTAATTAGATGCCCCCCCCCCCCGCCCCCACCCATGTTCACAGGATGACAAAACAGCTGCAGGCCAACACAGTTGATGGTGGCTGTACCACCACAGAGAACCAGCTGAGAGTGACCTTTCTGCATTGCTCCTTCAATGCCTCAGAGCTGATAAGTGGCTCAGAGAGGAGTAGCAAAAGGAGACAACGGTGCCTTCACCCTCCCCTCCATTCTGCGTGATGGACCTACTGAAGTTTCTTAGGTGGGATAATGAACCCACTCAGGTTTATCTGGCTGACCTTTTTGCTACCTTTTGGGTGCATTTTTAGACAGTTTTTAGGTTGGTGTGGGGACACATTTGTGATCAGCTCAGTGCTTAATAAACGTTCCTCATGTGAGACAATAATATTACACTCAGTTGCCCTCTACTTCTATCAGTTTGTATTACTGAATTTACTTTTGGTTGTATTTTTTTTTTAACTTAAATGTCTTGAGGCAAATTCTGTCCATTTTGATGTCACAGGTGTAATCGTTGGAGTAAGTTATTCTCTAAATGCTTCTCTGCACTGAGTCATTCCATTTTTTAATGTTTTTAAAGCCAGTCATAGAATAAGGTTGATAACATACTGTATTGCTCACCCAAGAATGAATGAACGCAGTAAGTAAAGTCCAAGACCTGGTTCCATTCAGGAGTGCAAAGACGTACAACAGATAAAATCATGCTAACAACAAAACAGCTGAATAAATTTATCAACAAAGTGACAAAGAGCAAACTTAATGTATTGTAAAAACTTATAAGGAAATAGTTATAAACTTTTTTCACAGCAGAATATTTGACGTGTCATAGCAGGAAAAGTAAAGGTGTATTAATGATGGCTGCGTTCTATTTAGGGAAAGTCGGCTGTTGTGTGTGCTTACAGTGGGGAAATAATTATTTGATCCCCTGATGAATTTGTAAGTGTGCTCACTTACAAAGAAATACATAGTCTAATCTTTATGGTAGTTTTATTTGAATGGAGAGAAGCAGAATAACAATCAAAATCCATAAAAAAAAACCCCAAAACAAATTACATAAAAGTTACAACTTGATTTGCATGTCATTGAGTGAAATAAGTTTTTGATCCCTGAGCAAAACATGACTGAGGACTTGGTGGAGAAACCTTTGCTGGCACAAACAGTGGTGAAACGTTTCTTGTAGTTGGTCACCAGGTTTGCACACAGCTCAGTTGGGATTTTGGCCCATTTTACTTTACAGAAACTCAATTTAAATGAAATTACCATAGAAATTAGACACTTCTTTGTGAGTGAGTGAACTTACAAATTCAGCAGGGGATCAAATACCCCCCCCCCCCCCCCCCCCCACACACACACACACACACACACACACATACACACACACTTTTCAGCCAAGGAAATCCAAGTGTACTTGGCGACATCTTAATGGAAACATCACATGCTGTCTGTAACAACAATTCTAATGTCAAGCTTATCACGCATCAAAATACTCTCCCTGAAAACAGTTCATAAATCACAGTAGTCAGTAATCGATATGCTTACATGCCCCTGCTGACCAGCCTCTACTGGACAAACAGAGTACTCAAACAATGAATTCCAGAGCACAAAACAGCCATTTGCATATTGTACATGGAGTATATCATAATATGTCAAACACTATATGAAGGTCTCTCCTGCCAGTTTGCATTTAATTGACTGGTGGTTTTAATGTCGTTGCTTATGAGTCCAGCTCACTAAAAATAAAAATAAACCAGACCAGTCTGACAGTAACCATCATCAACTAGTTTTTTTCCCTGAAAAGCTTTTTGTTTTTCCTTATCTATGTTTTTGCTCTTAGCTGAGTGTAGCAATATATACTGTCCAGACGAATCAGTCATATTTAAACAAATTGCAACACTACTGGACAGTTTCAAAAGTAGATTAGTTTTCCAAAGAGCTCTCTTGGGATCCATCTTGGTAAACACTACATTTCATCTGGAGCCACGAGCTTGATAGGCTTGTCTGGGGATTTGTTCTTGTGTTGGACTATATGATTAAGAAAACAAATCACTGGTACACAGTTGCTCAAAACAGACGAGGTTTTACTCCCATTTAAGAGGTTTGGTTTTTTATTGGAAATATAAGAGGTTAATACAGGGCTCACAGAGCCTGTGATCATCATCTCTAAGAATGCTCTCACTGTGGTAGTGGCTGCGTCCATGACAGGACAGCCAAAAACAGTGTTGAAAGATTGGATTTTTAGGGTGGGGGTCGGAGAGACTTTAAAGATACAGTTGCTTTCCACATCACAGACAAGTTAATGCAATCAGTTATTCCTGGCATCTCTTCCACTGGCATTCAAGAATGTGTGACTCTATAGACTGTTATGCTGAGGAAGCAGATGGTACATGAGCACATCAGTGTTGTGTATCAAAGCACATGGATGAGCAGAGTCAGGTAATGTCCATACCCTTGAGTAGGTGACAGTATCAAGGCAAGAACACAGAAGAAAAGACTGTGGTAGTCTCCAGAGAGGGTGGGGTTATCCACTGGGATCAATGACATTCTTGTTATCGGTGATTATTGCTCCTAGTGTCTGCAGGACTGCTTTTAAAGATGATAAGGAATACTGAAGAAAAAGTGGGAAGAGTTTAAAAGCTACTCCCTCTCAACTTAGAAGCCCCACAGAAATCGTTAAAGTGCAAGGAACTAATTTCTTTTTAGTGCCACTGGGTCAGCTGTACAACCTTTCAGGGATTTAGGGGGATTATGGCCACCCCTTAGCACCATCTCTCTGTCTGACCACAGGCTTCACTCTGTGGCCTCTGTGGCCTCTGTGCCATGCTGTACACAGCGCGCTCTCTATACTGCCAAGTATTTCACTGAAGATTACACACCATGCAGAAATGACACTGATACCTGACATAAGCTTGGATTTCACACATATGTAACGCAGGTTTGAATGAAATTTCAAGAAGAAGTACAAATAAAAATAATCAATTCCATTTTCTCTTGACAAATATTTGGAGTTTTTAAATAAGAAAAACAGCGAAGGGAGCCAATTCACTTGTTAGCCTGCAGGCCTCTGGTGGATGGATGGATGGATGGATACTTACTTTATTTATCTCCAAGGGGAGATTCAAAGTAATAAGTAATTAGTAAGACTACTGGTGATATTTTATGTGGCCCTCAAGTCCAGCAAGGACAATTCTTAAAGAATGTGTTAAAGACAGGATGTTGTGCTGAGGAAGCAGCTGGTACATGAGCACATTAGTGTTGTGCATCAATGTAATATTGAGATTTGGCAACTCAGATTGATACCAAGGGACCTTTTCTGTTTAATTCCAACTCTAACATTTAGCTATCATAGCAGACCTCACACTGACCAGTGAAGCTGTTGTCAAGGAATATAATAGCCTCTTCATTAATGTTGGCAAAGCAAAGCAAAACACCACCACAGTAAGGGCCCAACATTTTTCCTGTGTAGTCCTCATTCATTCCTAAATTGGCAACCAGTAATAATCTTTGAGAAGCCGTGCACTAAAACCCATGAAGAAAAAAGCTGCAGCATAATGATGCAGATGAATGAGAGCCAATGGGCTAGTTCTTATATAACGCTTTTCTACTCTGAGCACTCAGAGCGCTTATACAGCATGTTTGCATTCACCCATTCATATAAGCATTTCCATGTGTAACTAAGCTAAGTGCTTAGTGTGAATGTTAGGCACATTCACACTCATTCACACTCCAACACTTGCGTCGGAAAGCAACTTGAGGTTCAGTATCTTGCCCATGGATAGTTTGGCATGTAGTCTGGAGCAGCCAGGAATCAAACCGCCAACCTTCCGAGATGACCTGCTCTAGCTCCTGAGCCACAGTAACCCCTATTCAAACCTTTAATGATGAAAAAAAGAGCAGTAGACTTAATACTTGGTGATTAGTTTTCAGCTTTAAAATGAGTGTAATAATTACTAGCAAGCTGCTTCATTAGTACAAATGAAAATGACCACATATAAACTGTCTTATAGTTTAGAAAGCTGCATTGCTGGTTTGTAGTACAAGAAGAGTTCATTTATCTGTTAACACTACACACTTAATGTGCATCACTTCTCTTTTCCTGTAAAGCTGTTACCACCTAATTTGGTGACATGAACCCAAATGAATTGTGGGGTTAAACTGTACAGATGTCAGAGTGATCGAGGCTTTAGAGAGATTCCAGAGCTCCGTGGCCCAGCTTTTCTTTTTCTCCACATGGCTCCTTTGCTGCTGAGGAGACTTGTGGCAGCTGCTTATTTTGGCCCTACCTTGGCATGGCTGATGAACTGTGACAGCTGATGTCTGAACAACCAGTCAAAGAAAGTGCCTGTAATGAGCAGATTGCTGCTTGAAAGACAGATGCCATTATATTTAAGATCAAGTTATTCCCCTTGCTCTGTTGGACCACACTGGCCCTGGCAGGTGCAGTGTGCCAGTGGCTGCCATGCACTGGGTTATTCTGAAATCTTTTTTGCTTGCTTTTCTGAACAAAAAAAGGGAGAAGTAAATATCATGGCTCTTCCAGCATGTGTATAAATTTGGCTCTATACATATAGTAAAGGCAAAATCTGGTCTTGTGCTTTGGAAGACTGCCTGTGAATTGAACAGGACAAATCCGGTTTCAAAGCCAAACTGTGCTGATTTTGACAATGGGAAACAGCACTGCTATGGCTGTAAGTGACAATCAGAACTTTATTCAGCATAGTCCAACTGTCACTGCATGAAGTCAGTGTTGAAAGACAACAAACACCTGCACAAATTGGCTGATGTAAATCCTTAACCTTATAGGCTCCAGTGGTGCATAATTGTAATTAGAGTACTCAGTAATTACATGTTTTAAACACATTTAAGAAAATCAGCACAATCTGAAAGCTTTCAGGTCTTCATTATATAGTACACTGAGCATACAACTACAGTGGAAAAACTTTCTTTGGCCTCTACACTTGAATTATTGTATTAGTGCAAAAATACAGTACCCAACTCAAATCTTGATCATGTGTATATATATATATATATATATATATATATATATATATATATATATATATATATATATATATATATATATATATATATATAAAATAAACTCAGCAAAGACAGAAGTATTGTCACAAAGTATATATTGTATTTATTGTATTATTAAGTAATTATTATGTAGGCATGGGCAGCATGGTGGTGATTCTAAATTTCCCATAGGTGTGAATGTGAGTGAGAACTGTTGCCTGTCTCTCTGTGTTAGTCCTGTGACAGGTTGGCAACCTGTACAGGTGTACCCTGCCCCTCGCCCTATGACAGCTGGGATAGATTCCAGTGGAGCTTTTTGACTGACAATGATGAACGTTTTAAAGCTTTTGGTGACTTTTAGAAACAATTGGTGAATATTTTGTAAACCATTTTAGTAAGATACAGGGGTTCCATTAATTAACTATGGCCTTGTTTAAGGCAAATACATGTACTACTTTACTAATGCAAATGGTGCAAAGCAATAAAATAAAAAATCAGGACAAAACAATGTTTAAATTTCAGGCTTGGTGAGGGCAGTCCTTGCTGTCATCCCTCTGGCACTAGATGTTTTCTAAACATTAGGGTTTCAAATTCAGATGTCTGGAAAAATCATCTTCAATGACTTTTCATGAAGTCTTTGTTGGTACGTGTGTGTGTGTGTGTGTGTGTGTGTGTGTGTGTGGTTACTTCCTCTTGTGCGATAGTGAACTGAAATGTTGGGCCAGGTCCAGTTAGAGGCAAATTGATAGTGACATTTGAAATTAATAAAGGAAATTGAGATTCATTTATACATGCCCGCGTCAGCAGGCACATCAGCAAAACTGTCAAGCAGAGGTCACATATATCCATGCTTCCTATGGATGAGGCCCTAAGCCAAGTAGAAAATTGCTTATTTTCCAGCTCCAAAAAGATGTTATATTCTCTGTGGCCAGGAGCAGACATATTCCCATGTACAAGCAGTAACTCAGCACTTTTATCAGACCTCTTCAGGCCCTACTTCTGTGGAAAGAACTATTCTTGTGAAAGAACTGATATGCTACAGCCAAACACAGAAACATCGGTGTGATAGAGCAAAGGAAATTGTCACAGTGCGCTTTGACTCAGTGTTTTGAGTTTATCCTTGATCCTTAGTTAAGAGTCCCTGTGTTCTTGTAATTATATTTTGGATTATGTGCTGGAGTTTATAGTTTCTCGATAGACTATTTTGATCCTTGATTTGTAGTTATCCTGACTCTTCTATGTCTTGCTGTCAAGTCTTTGTCTCTGTTGGTGTTTAGTTACTTCCTGCTTTATTTTGCTGGTCTCATGCACGTTGTGTTTAGTTTTGTTTCCACATGTCTCATTTGTTATATTCTATATTGACTTTTGTCTTGTTTTCCCCAGCTGTGTCCTCACCAGTGGTGGCCAAAGTACTGACATTCTGTACTTAAGTAGAAGTACAAGTACTTGTGTTAGAAACTACTCTGGTAAAAGTTGAAGTACTGGTTCAACTTCTGTACTCAAGTAGAGTAAAAAAGTACAGGCTCTGAAATCTACTCAAAGTAAGAAAGTAAAAGTAGCTCCTTGGAGGACGTTTCTACCTCTTTCTTACATCTTTCTCCATCTGAGTGAAGTTATCGCTCATTCTTTGCTCTCCCTTAAAATACAGCAGCTGTTCTTTTAGCTAGCAAACACACTGTGTGACAAACTGCACACACTTTTTTTGTCCTTTATGGTTTTCTGTCATTTATTTTCCTCACCATTCCGGCGTGCAGCCTCTATGTAAAGCGCAACTTCCTCTGGCTCTTTCCGGTCTCCGAGCGAGCGTTGCAGGAGCCTCTCCCTCTACCGTGTGGGGTGTCTGTTCCCTCCCTTCCACCCTGTTGTTCCGACTTCCAAGAAAAAAACACTCGCAATCAAAAGCCGGCTCCCGCACTGACCGGAAATGCAAACGTTTCTCAGATGCATTAAAAATAAAGTAACAAGCTTGTTTTGAAAATGTAAGAAGTAGAACGTACAGATACTTGTGTAAAATTGTAGTGAGTAAAAGTAAAAAGTTGTCAGAAAAATAAATACTCAAGTAAAGTACAGATACCTGAAAAATCTACTTAAGTACAGTAACGAAGTATTTGTACTTCGTTACTGTCCACCGCTGGTCCTCACCCCCAATTACCTCATGTGTGTATTTAAACCCTCAGTTTGAATAAATGAATGAAGGTTTTATTGCCATGTGGGTGAACAGGTTCACACATTGGAAATTGCAATTAACAGAGCACCCATTCAAGAATACAACAAACACAAACACAACACGGGGGGACAGGTGTCCTGAGATTATGCACCCGACTTGCAGCGCTACCTTTACAGTTCCCCGAAAAAGAAAACAACACACATCATGGGGTAGTTAGGTTAAAAAAAAAGTCATCTGGTACAGTGCTCGAAAAGAGCACCATACCAGGGTCCAAAAAAAACACCTTAGCAAAGCATATTTGCACATTTAAAGCCAGAATAGCAGCGGTAGGTGAGGTGAGGTCAGGAGGGGATGCAGACGGAGACGAGAGGTTGGGGGCATTGTGGAGCCAGATACCGGCTCCTAGCAACTGTCCCACATAGTCCTGGAGAGATATGGTTGCCAGCCAAGGCCGGCAGGGGAGCCGAATCCTGATAATGCAGATGTTGTTTTGGAACAGGCTGCTTGTTTTTTCCCAACAGCCTTCAGGCTCACTGGGAGCCATTCAATAATCCAATATTCCAAATTCATTAGTTACCGTCCTCACTGTGCAGAACCGAACCTTATCTCCAGATCGAACCCCTCTCGCCTGCGAGCCCGTCAAATTTACGGCTCAGGTCCACCAGGCTTTGAGTCTGAGTCTGTACGGTTCTGGACAGCCCGTCCACCTGGGTCGGCAGCCTCTGCAGATGTCGAACTGCCGCCCAGATTTTCTTGATTTCCCGGTAAATCAGGTATCCTCCGAGCCCAAACAGAAAAGATACCATTACCAAAAGGCCGAATATATAGGCGTCTTCCACGTCTTCGACCTCAAGGGCCGAGAAGCACACAGGTCTCCACGAGCTCCAAGAATCGATGACGTATCCAACCGGGTCTGTTCCACTCGGACACGCAGGCTCCCCTTTCCCCGATCTCATAGTGGAAAAAATTCGATCAATGATGGTGAAGGCCCAGATTGCCAAATCCATATTGCTCTCATTCTTATTCTTATTCGAACAGTGTGCAAGAGACGCTCTCACAGCAAGCAGCAAGCGGAGAGATGGGGAGGGCAGGGAGAGAGAGCTAGTGCGACCGTCTCCTCAGTTCCTTGTGCTCCTTCATTCTGTGTTTTCCCTTTTGTCTCCAAGTTTTTGTACATTTGGCTCCAGACCAGCCCAGCCTTGTTTTGTATTTTTTCCCTACAAGTTCGAGTAATAAAGCTGACCTTGAGTTTATTCCCTGTTCTCCATGCCTACCATAAAATGAATCATGACAGAAGAATGCAACCATTAGAATAGACCCAGTGGACTCAGATCTGTGTAAGCAGCAGTAGGTACTTCTTTCTTTCTTGAAAGAGACTGTACGGTCGAAGCCATCGTGGCTTGCCCCAGTTTGTGAGTTGCTCTCTCACCTAGCCCTAGGAGGTCCTGCTGGAAGGTGTGGTCCTCAGTGACACTGCTCACCAATCTCTCTAAGCTGTCTACAGCTGTAGGCATGCAAGCAGGCGCGTGCGCCAACACTTCTTGATCCTCCAGTGATGAGAGTGGACAGGTTCAGCCTTTCACCAGCTGCTCAGTCTCAACCTTCCTGCTCGCTAGCTCTTCTCCTCTGCCAACACCTGCATCTTGCTTGAGAGAGAGGGGATGAGAGACGGAAGAGTAATTTATGAGCCTGAGACCTGCAGCATCTCAGCAAAACTCTCCTTCGCCTGGTTTCTGGGGATTCCAGGCTGTGTTGGCCAGATCTTCTGCCTTGACGACATCCAGTGATTCTGCCTCAATGACACTGTACAACTTGTCGAAGGTTCTGCACCTTTGGGGGGCCCATTGGGGATATCCACTGCTCCTCGATCTCCTTTTTCCCGTGGGAAAGGAGGGTCTTGCTATTGGTGCTCCTTGCCACAAACAGAGACTGCTCTTCAGTTTGCGTCTCCAAAATTGGTTTTCCAGATTCCACCACAGGTGCAAGTGAAACTGGCTTTTTGCACCAGGCAGACAGCCATGTCTGCCTGGTGCATCCTGTATATTCTGAGCCTGAGCTAAACTGACCACTGCCCCAGTCATCAGAGGAGTCAGCTGTGGGCCCTGCAAAGTTGCAGCCTGTGCAACCAGGTCCCAGCCAAAGACTGCTTTTCTGCCTACATCTGCTGATGCCAGGCCCCTTCTGCCTGCCTATGCCCTGGCCAGTTCAAAGACTTTTGATAGGTCCTGCTCTGCCTGAGCCAGAGCGTTCAGAGCCAGTAGGTCCAGCTCAGCTCTGCCTGTTAGAGTGCAAAGGTTCCAGTCCAGCACCACCTTTTTCTACGGGTCTCTGCCTTCGTTCTGGGCCACTGGCCGAGCCTCTGTAGGGGCCCCATTACCAAAGCTAATATCGGCCCTCAGCTAAGCCTGTAGAGATATCCTGTTGCCAGCCTTCATTAGGTCTTCATCGCCGTCAACAGCCACCAGCCATGTCATGCGAGTATATTGGTTTATATATTTTAGAAACTGCCCAAAGATTTTGTCTTTCCTTGATGAGCATCAATAAAAAAAACAAACCAAAACAAAAACCAGATTCTTAGCAGCAACTTTAAAATATAAGCCTTCTATAGTTACTGATATTTTTATAAAATTTAGTTCTTTACTTGCTCTCATACATTAATTGCTGGGGAAGCTATTGATAAAATAAGACAAAAAATTGTGTTACACACCATAGAAAATCCTTCATTTTGGAAATACATTAATCTTATGGAATATAGAATTGCAGTTACAGACAGAACCTCCCACTTCTTTATGACAGGACAGTAATACTGATAAGCCTGTTGACTAACAGCATTTTTTTTGCCATCTTTCCTTCCTGGATATATACTAGGGATGCGCCGATCCGATATTCAGTGTCGGTATTGGTCCGATACTGGCCTAAATTACTGGATCGGATATCGGAAAGAAATAAAAAAATGTAATCCGATACATTAAATAACGTTTCGCTCACATTAGCTGCATTACAGGGATCAGTCGTCTTCTTCTTCTTGTGAGTTTGCGGTTGACCAAACCAGCTTAGAGCTGCATTACCCCCACCTCCTGGAATGGAGTGGGGGATCAGGAGTTAGAAAACAACCCCCTCAGATCCTCCGTCGCTGCGACGGATTCCCTTTGACACTGAGCGATCATCGCTGACATGTTTTTCCGCCTCCACCGCTCTCTGCCTTGTTTGTGTGTTGTGCTCGCTGTGCTGAGAATCAGCTGTTATTTTTTTCTCTAATTCAGCTCTCAGACATACTGCTAGCGAGCGCAGCTATTAGCACTAGTGACCATCCGGTACCGGAAGAACCCCTTCCCCGTCAAAATATTTTTGATACTTTAATCCCTGATTTGTGACTAAATATAGACCTGCAGTAGAAACATATTTAGGAGAATGCTTGTAAATATAAAGCATTACAAGATTGCGCTCACGCAGCCCCTAGTTTTTCACGTGAACACTGATGACGCAACAGCAGCAATCAGCTGATTTACATGCAGTCTGTCTGCACAAGCGGAAAGAGGCGGAGCCGGCGCGCTCAGATGGAGCAGAAGGAAATGTTTTTCTAGTGTACAAAAGAAGCCTTTTCGTCCCTGTAACCTCCATTAAACCTTTACTGGGAAATAGCTGGAGGTCCTTCATCAACCACCTGATCAGTAAGTGAAGAAAAGAGAACTTTGTAGCTGCTCCATCCACCCTGTTTGTTTCACACAGGGAAAAACTGCAGTACGGAAGTTAAAATATGCTGATGAACTGTTAATATGAAAAAAGTATTTCTTATCCAGTTACTTGGGTAATCAATATAAATAGAATACACAATTGCTAAAATAATCGATAGTTGCAGCCCTAATGAAATTTGCAACATGCCATAAGCATCACCTTCTCACACAGAAGCAACAGGATTCAGGTGATAGTTATTGTTGTAAGTAAAGTTTATTTATATAGTGTTTTTCACAGACAGAAAAGCGCTGTACAATAATTAAAACACAATATCACCCCCCCAACCCCAGAAAACACTGTGTTAAAAACATAATAACATTACCATATTAAAAGAAAAAGATTAAAAATAAAGTCAGAAACCAGAAAGCCTGGTTAAACAGAAAAGCTTTCAACTATTTTTTAAATGACGCCACAGAGTCAGCTAAATGGAGCTGGAGTGGTAAACAGTTCCAGAGCTTTGGTGCCACTGCCTAAAAAGCTCTGCCTGCCCTGGTCCTTAGTCTTATATGTGGGACAACTAAAAGACTTTGTTTTTGTTGTGTGAGAGACTGTTGACTTCTTTTTTTTTTAATTTCTTTTTTTTTTAAATGTTTTTAAATGCCTGGATCAATTTTAAATAAAGGATTCATATCGGTATCGGCCGATATCCAAATGTAAAATATCGGTATCGGACATAAAAAAGTGGTATTGTGCCATCCCTAATATATACTGCCCACAACACTCCCTTTAACGTGAGCGCTCTAAACAAGAAAACCCTGGGTGGACTTTCCACGTTAATTCCACTGACTGGGACCACTGGGATTGATGATGTTAAACAGATATGGAAAAGATATCTGATTCATCTGAGTTACTTTTTAGTAAAAATATAACAACAAACTAAACATAAAAACATGCAGTGGAGCAAGCATGTCCTTTTCAGCCTTTAAAAACAGTCCCAAAACAGATTTAATAGACGATACTAGTAAGTTGCATCATGTGCAAGATAATTTTTTCAAAGTGGAACATTAATTTACGTTACACATTGTTAGTGTGTTATTTTCAACTGCTCAGCTTGATGCGGTCTAATTCTTCTCCATTACTACAATTTACAACATTTAAACAATGTGTTCCTTTCCCAAGGCTATGCCTATACTCATCATAAAACCCTGTCAAAGAAAAAAAAAAGAAACTATATACCCTAGTCATTAAGTTGAATACACTGTAGCATGCTGCACTGCAGGTCCTAGGGATGGATCTGGTTTTCATTGTAGTAAATTGGCTTAAGTTAAAGCCATATATGAACACATAACACCCACTTTCTATGTGAGCTTTGGATGCAGTTCAACAACACTGTATTTCTTTGACAAACTATACTTCACTGAGAGTAGTTGCAAGATAATTAGATTTCTTCCTTTGGTAAAGTTGTCAGTCATTTTCTAAATGACAGACTTTGAAGTCATTTCCTGAGCATTAACAATCCATCCATTGCTCCCTGATGAGCTCAGAGTGGCTTAATATCCTCTCTAGAGTGGCTTCCTCTTGGGTCATGCGACTCAACTATCATTGTTTCTCACACACATCTCAGTGTGATGCCTCAGTCAGCCTCATGAGATTACATGGATTAAACACAGAACTCCTTCATCCCAAATCAATGTATATTTTGTGCGCCACAGGAACATAAATGAGTAACTGTGTTCTTTTGTATTTCTTTTCAGTAGTACAGTCAGCATTTTCATTTCCTGCATATCTCAATGTAGTATGAAAAATGAAATGAAAACTTTTACCTTACTTTCTCTGCATTCAGCACAACTTTAACTGAATTTTTCGTTTCTTTAGAATCAATCACCAACTAAAACTGTTGGGTAGCTTTTCAGTGATCTGGAGAATGTGGTGGACAGCATACACTGAGCGTTTAGAGCCAAGCCCCACACATTCCTGCTATGCAATAATACTGGTATTTTACTGAAACAGAGAACTGTACTGAACTTAATGGAGCATCAGAGCGAGGGAGAAGGAGATTCCCAAAACAAGATACATACATCTTTTTTATGTATGCATCTTGTTTTTTTACTGTATTCTTGAATCTTCTTGGCTTGCTGTGTGCACGTCTGAGTTTTCACCGGTGGATGACAGGGTTGCTTCCTTGTGCCTTTGGGCAGGGGAACTAGTCCTTACTGTTGTTTGCGCTTGTGCACCAAATTACAGGTCAGAGCACCCACCCTTCTTGGAGTTGCTTGGGGCGGGGGTGGGGTGTGGTGGGGTGCTCGAGGGTGCTCCATCTGGTGACTCCATTGTCCTACTGGGAGAGTTCAACGCTTGTGTGAGCAGTGACAGTGAGAGCTGGAGGGGTGTGATTGGGAGGAACGGCCTGCCTGATCTGAACCCAAATGGTGTTCTGTTATTGGACTTCTGTGTAAACCACAGTTTGTCCATAATGAACACCATGTTCAAAGATAAGGATGTCCATAAGAGCACGTGGCACCAGGACACTCTAGGTGGCAGGTTGATGATCAATTTTGTAATTGTATGATCAGATCTGTGGCCGTATGTCCTGGACACTTGGGTGAAGAGAGGAGCTGAGCTGTTAATTGATCACCACCTGGTGGTGAGGTGGATCAGGTGGTGGGGGAGGATGCTGGACAGACCCGGTGCACCTAAATATATTGGTGCATCTCCCAGGCTCTGGGAACGCCTGGCAGAGGCCCCAGTCCGCAAGATGTTCAACTCCCACCTCCGGCAGATCTTTGACACCATTCTGTGTGAGGATGACAACACTGAGTCTGAATGGACCATGTTCTGCACCTCCATTGTTGAGGGTGCTGCTCAGAGCTGTGATTGCTCTGAGGTGGTTGGTGCCTGATGTGGTGGTAATCACAAAGTAGATGGTGGCCACTGAAGGGAGCCATCAAGCTGAAGAAGGAGTCCTATTGGGCTTGGTTAGCCTGTGGGACTCTGGAGGCAGCTGATGGGTTCTGGCAGACCAAGCGGAACACAGTTGGGCAGTGGCCGAAGCAAAAACACACGTGATGCAGGAGTTTGGTGAGGCCATGGAAAAAGACTTTCAGATGGCCTCGAAGCGATTCTGGCAAACCATCAGGTGACTCAGGGAAAGTGGTGCTTTATTCACACAGTCTATAGTGCAGGTGGGTTGCTGCTGACTACAATTATTCAGCTATAGTCAGGCAGTGTAAGGAATACTTCAAGGACCTCCTTAATCCCACTGACACACCTTGGATTGGCCCATGACTTGTTCATCACTGGGGGTGAGGTCACTGAGGGGGTGAAACAATTCCTTGGTGGCAGGGCCCTTTTTAATGGGACAGTGTAAGTGTGCTAGATTAATGTCTGAATGTTACAGTATGTTAGGGTTAGTTGTAGCTCAGTAGGTAGAGCAGGTCACCTACTGATCGGAAGGTCAGCGGTTCGAATCCTGGCTACTCCAGGCTACATGCCAATGTATCCTTGGGCAAGATACTTAACCCCAAGTTGCTCTCCGACCGTTCTGTCGGAGTATGAATGTGTGTGAATGTTAGTTAATTAAAAAGCACTTAGCTTCGTAAAAATGGAAGTGCTTGTATGAATGGGAGTGCATGGGTGAATGCACAGGTTGTATAAGCGCTTTGAGTGCTCATACTGAGTAGAAAAGCGCTATATAAGAACTAGTCCATTTACCATTTTAATATGTGCAATATTCTCAGACACGTGAGAACAAATACAACATGCAAACGGTTGCATATTTTTGTTCACATATTGTGTAAATCTGGGTACAGGGAAGGAGGCATCCTGTTCCATTCACCAAAATCGACTGCAGAGTTTCAGAGTTCGAGAGTTAATAAATATACGATACATATACATAATGACTTGGCTCTGTAATGTGTTTTACAGCATCATGGACTGCAAGTTGAAAGAAACATATATACAGTTTTTTATCTTTTTAACCACTGCCTCAGAGAGGATGCTGCATTTCACTGTTTTAACATTGTTCTTAGCATTGTTTTTCTCAGTGACAATAAAACGCTATTCTATTCTATTCTATTCTATTCTATTCTATTCTATTCTATTCTATTCTATTCTATTCTATTTTAGTCTAAGTTCTAACTGTGAATGACGCAGTGAATGATGATTATGTCAGAGTTAATCTTTTCATTCAGGAATGTGTCTGCTTCTCCCTGTCGGCACATCACAGCAGCTGTACCATCAGTCGCAAAGTGAGCAAGCCATGCATGTAACGTTTCTTCAGAGATGCCCTCATAGCAAACTCTAACTGCAGGATGTGCGACAGCAGCCCTCCAATTTACTCCAGTTCAGTTTCATACACTACAGAAAAAAAACGCAGCATGATACATGTATTTAGGCACCTAGTGCAGTAACAGCATCTTCATTAACACACAGATGGCTTGGGACCTGACAGTAAATAATGTTCTGTGTTATTCTACATATTGTACATGTAAGCATTACATATAGAATTCAGGTTTATAGGAAGGAATATTTTGTAATAAAGCACCTGTCCTCTGGGTAAATCCTGTACTCCACTTGAGTCTCAGTCCTCAGGTCCACAGAGTCCCCAGCAATCATTTATATCATAAACATATTGATTCGTCTTCAGCCTCCTCTGATTTATCTGAACTGCCATGTTGTTTTCAGAGATAAAGATAAAACCTGCACTTACACTGTATTATTTTGTTTGTTATATTTCTCATGCCCTCATTTTTAAGCTGTAAATTTGTGCTGCTCCTGATAGCATGCTAGTTATTAATGAAATTAAATAGTTGCACCTCTATGTATTTGCCTGTTAAGATCTGGCCCACTCTGTGGCTGATAGAGTCACACCTGATGTGTGGATGCTATGCGCTCCACCAGTGGCGAGTTATCACATTATCATATTATTGCAAATAGACTGCATGTAATTGCACACTTAAGCCCATTCAATCAAAAACTGATAGCAGACCGGCTCCGTTTTATCTCTGCTTTCTCATTTATTGACATACCAAAGTCGGTTTGAAGAGCACAACAGACTGCAACCTGTCTCGACCTGGCCCCCATCTTCAGAGACAACTTCATAGGCAGGGAGATCACAAGTTGCACATGGTTGCAATAATTTTGGTCATGAAGTGCTCTGTTTCTCTAGCCTTGTGTGGTTTTCACATCAGCAAATGTTGATGGGTTTGGTGGACCCATCACATTATTGTGTTATTAAATCAATACACCCATAACAGGACCGTGAAGGACTGCTGCGTTTTGCTCTTCACTGAGACCTGGCTTCATTCATCCATTCCTGATGCAGCCATCGAGCTAGCCGGCAGGACAACGCACCGGCATGACAGAATGCGGACCTCCGGTAAGAGCAGAGGAGGGGGTGTGTGCTTGTATGTAAACAACAGCTGGTGTACAGACAGTATGACTGTGAACAGCCACTGCTCTCCGGACCTGGAGTACATGACTGTTAAATGCAGGCCCATCTATCTGCCCCGTGAGTTTACAGCTGTTTTGATCACTGTTGTTTATCTTCCCCCTGATGCTAATGCTAACTCGGCTGTTAGTCTCTTACATGACACGGTTTGCAGTCAACAGAGCAGATATCCTGAGGCTGTACACATCATTGCAGGAGACTTTAACCATGTCGATTTAAAGACTGTTCTACCCAAGTTCCATCAGCATGTTAAATGCCCTACAAGAGGGAACAGCACACTGGATAAAGTCTACTCTAACATCAAGCTGGGTTTCAGGGCTGTGCCACTGCCACATCTGGGCCAGTCAGACCATCTGTCCCTGCTTATGATTCCAGCATACACCCCCCTCAGCAAAACTGCTCTTTCTACATCTAAGACTGTTCAGACCTGGCCTGAAGGTGCCTCTCAACAGCTGCAGGACTGCTTTGAAACAACTGACTGGGACGTATTCAAGCACCAGGACCTGGAGCAGTATACCTCAGCTGTTCTGGACTACATCAAGTTCTGCACCGACACTGTAACTGTGGACAAGAATATCCGGGTTTTTCCAAATAGAAAGCCATGGATGAATGGAAAGGTGCAGAGCTTACTCAGAGAGAGGAACATCGCCTTCAGAGCTGGTGATGGGGCGCTTTACAGCGCTGCCAGAGCCAACCTGAAGAGGGGCATCAGGGAGGCCAAGGCTGTGTATAAGAGGAGGATTGAGGACTGTTTCCAGAGCCACGACTTCAGGCAGGTGTGGCAAGGGGTTCGGCATATTTTGAACTACAAACCCAGCCTGTTAGTTGATCAGCGTAACATCAATCTGGCAGAGGAGCTGAACAGCTTCTTTGCACGCTTTGAGGTACAGCAACCAGAGACAGCCATCCAACATCCATCAGCAGGCAGCAGCAGCATCCTCAGGCTGCAAGAGCAAGAGGTGAGGCGTATGCTGGAAACTGTGAACCCCAGGAAAGCTGTGGGGCCCGATGGTGTCTCTGGACGGATACTGAAGGTCTGTGCGGCTCAGCTGGCTGGTATTTTTACCAGCATTTTTAACCAGTCCCTGAGCCAGGCTGCTGTCCCTTCCTGCCTGAAGTCCTCCATTATCGTCCCCATCCCCAAGAAGAACACTATCAGAGGTTTGAATGACTACAGGCCAGTAGCACTCACACCAATTGTTATGAAGTGCTTTGAAAAGCTTGTCCGGGCTCACGTCATCTCCAGTCTCTCCCCCAGACTAGACCCCCACCAGTTTGCCTACAGAGCCAACCGGTCCACAGAGGACGCCATTGCCACGGCCCTCCACTCTGCCTTCTCTCACCTGGAGCAGGGGGGGAACTACGCTCGGCTGCTCTTTGTGGACTTCAGCTCGGCGTTTAACACCATCCTTCCTGGCAGACTGGTGACTAAACTGTCAGATCTGGGGATACCACGCTCCACCTGTCTTTGGATCAAGGACTTCCTGACAGACCGTTCCCAGAGGGTAAGAGTAGGTCCCCACCTCTCTTCAGCCATCAGCCTCAGCACCGGCTCTCCACAGGGCTGTGTGCTGAGTCCCCTACTCTCCACCCTCTACACACATGACTGCACCTCCATACATGCCAGTAACTGCATCATTAAGTTTGCGGATGACACCACTGTGGTGGGGCTCATATCAGGCGGGGATGAGTCAGCATACCGGGACGAGGTGCAGCGGCTGTCAAGGTGGTGCAGTGAGAATAACTTGACCCTGAACACCACTAAGACAAAGGAGATGGTAGTAGACTTTAGGAGGACAACACATGTCATTCAACCTCTGTTCATCGAGGGGGATGAAGTGGAGCTGGTTTCAGATTTTAGGTTCCTGGGAGTACATCTGCAGGATGATTTGACCTGGAGTATCAATACGACCAGCATTGTCAGGAAGGCCCAACAGAGACTGCATTTCCTGAGGGTTCTTAGGAGCAACCATCTGACCCAGAATCTGCTGGTGGCCTTCTACCGTTGCTCTGTAGAGAGCATCCTGACCTACTGTCTGTGCGTGTGGTTCAACAGCTGCACAGCAGCAGACAGGAAAACACTCCAGCGAATCATCAACACGGCTCAAAAGATCATAGGCTGTCCCCTGCCCTCCCTCCAGGAACTGTTCAATGCCCGCTGCCAGAGGAGGGCACAGAACATCCTCCAGGACCCCTCACACCCTGGACACTCCTTGTTTCAGCTACTGCCATCAGGCAGACGTTTCAGGACAATGAAGGCCAGAACAAACAGACTGAGGAACAGCTTTTATGCCAGGGCTATCATTGAACTGAACTCTGTGTGGTTTGGACAGTGATGTGGGGTGGTAGTGCTGACTGTGTGCGTGCGTTGGTGTGTATTGGGGCTAGATTCGTCTGTTAATTTACTATTGTGCACTGTATTTTAGTAATCATTTTTATCACTCATATTTTTATTATTTTATTATTTATTGTCTGAGGCACCTAGAAAGGAATGCATTTTAAATTTCGTTGTGCAACTTCTGTGTACAATGACAATAAAGATTCTGATTCTGATTCTGATTCTGATAACAGTTTATGCAAAAATACTTAACAGATGTTTACGTTATCTTAATTCCAATAAATACAAACAATATACATGATTAAAATATTTAATTTACCCCTGTTAAAGCACATTTATAAACAAAAACCCTATTCCTTTTTTGTTACAAAATGTCATTCAAAAAAGCATGTTTATCATGAAAACACATAAATGAAGCAAGATTTCTGATCACTACTAAGGTTTACTTCCATCCATCCATCCATCCATCCATCCATCCATGTTCTTCCCGTATCCAGGGCTGGGTCACGGGAGCAGCAGCCTAAGCAGAGAAACTCAGACCTCCCTCACCCAGGAGGCATCCTAATCAGATGCCAAACCACCTCAGCTGGCTCCTTTGGATGTGGAGGAGTAGTGGGTCTACTCTGAGCCCCTCTTGAGTGACTGCACTCTTCACCCTCTCTCTGAGGAGAAGCCAGCCATGAGGAGAAAGGCTTATTTCTGCGGCCTTGCTCTTTCACTCACTACCCAAAGCTCGTGACCATCAGGGAGGGTAGGGATGTAGATCGGCCAGCAAATCTACAGCTTTGCTTTTATGCTCAGCTCTGTCTTCACCACAACAGACCAGTACAGCATCCACATCACTGCAGCTGCAGCCCCAACCCATCTGTCAAACTCTCGCTCCCCTCTTCCCTTACTTGTGAACAAGACCCTGAGATACTTATAAACAACAACAACTCATCCCTGACCCAGAGTGAGCGCTCCACCCTTTTCCAGCTAAGATCCAGGTTTACTTCTTTGAACTGAATTAGAAATTGCATTTGTCTATACAACTCAGCCCCACTGAATAACTAATCTATTTGTGACAGCATGTACAACAGGAGGGGGAGTTTTGCTGTGTGTGCTGTATATGAATATGCTGTGTGTCGCATATATTTTTGTACTTGATGCATGCCTACGATGACAGGTTGAACACACAAGGGAGGGCAACAGGAACACCGACCAACAAAGACCCGAGGCACACTGATGGTTTAAATAGACACAGGAGGTAGTTGGAGATTTGGAAACACCAGGGTAACAAGACATAGCTGAAACTAATTAAGCCAACAACAAAGGAAGTAAAATTAATGGCAAGGCACAAGATATTGAGACTAGCAAAATAAAATAAGAAGTAACTAAAAGGTAATCACAGAACAGAGAAAAGGACTTGACAACAAGGTACCTGTACAAGATGTTACAGGGGAGCCGTATCAAATATTAATAACTCAAAACACCAACAGAAAAGAGAATACAAAGTAACAAACAGAGGTAAAGTAAATCTAGACTGAAAATTAATAATTCTAAAGAACAAAACTCAAGGAGCAAAACCAAACAACGAATATAAAATGAAGAGGAATTAAAAATCCAAAAACAAAGAATTCTGGGTCCAAGACCCAGTACCATGACAACGAATCTTCCTCTCACACACAAAAGTTAGTCATGGAGTTCCACAGGGTTCTGTGCATGGACCAGTGCTTTTTTATTTATTACATGCTTCCCTTATGCAATTCTATGCACTAACACTGCAGACATTTTGCCTAAGAAACTAATCAACAGACAGGAAGTAAAACTAACAGGACAAAGACACAAACAACCAAAGGAGACCAATAACAGCTTGCATACATACAACTACAAGTACAGAACAAATAAACTTTAAAGAACTGAAACATATAAACAGAATGAGACTGAGAGAAAATGCTAACTACCAACACAAAGATGTAAACTCATCAGTAGAGGAGAAAAACATAGATAGAAACCAGAGACTACAACTAACAGCATGAAAGAAATCACCAAAGAAATAACTACTGAACGCAGAGACAGTAACTTACACTCAAACATGATACAGAAGAAACACGGGAGGCTAGAAAAATGAACTCAAAACAGAAAATGAAACACCAGACAATTTAAACTTCACTAGAACACAGAAATATAAAAAAGGACTAAATTCACTAGAGCATAATAAATGAATCAAACACAGAATAAAGGAATAAACATTTCAAGAACTAGAATTACAAAGCAAAGCAAAGAAAAATGAAACAAAACAGCAAGCCAAACTCACATAATTAACACACTCCAAAACTCCAGAACAGAATTAAACCCACAGACCATAATAGAAATCAGTTAGCGAAACTACAGGCATGTCTTAAAGACATAAGGGCCTGGTTGACCTATAATTTTCTGAATTTTAAAATACAGTCAAAACCGAGGAAACTTGGCACTAAAAACCTTAGAAACAGGGATCTTTTTTCGGGATGCCATTACTTGGCCTCCAGTAACAGACACACACACACACACACACACACACACACACACACACACACACACACACACACACACACACACACACACACACACACACACCCAACCAACCAACCAACCAACCAGAGGCCTGCAGGCTAACAAGTGAATTGGCTCCCTCCGCTGTTTTTTCTTGATTAGGTGCCCAGGAGACACCTAGTCAGATGCTTGAACTACCTCAACTGGCTCCTTTCAATGTGGAGGAGCAGCAAGTCTACTCTGAGCCCCTCCCAAATGGCTGCACTCCTCACCATAATGCTATCTCGCAAATGCAAGGGCTGCACATTTCTGCTGCTTGTATTTGCAATCTTGTTTTATTAAATCCAGAATTGAATTCAAAATCCCACTTCTCATATTCAAGGTCTTGAATAATCAGGCCGCACCATATATTGAATACCTCATAGTATCATATTATTCCAAGAGAGCACTTCTCTTTTAGAGTGCAGGCTTACTTATGGTTCCTAGAGTTTCTAAAAGTACAGCTGGCGGTAAAGCCTTCAGCCCACAGGTGCTTTTCCATCAAACCAGCTTCCAGTTTGGATTCAGAAGATGGATACCCTCTCTTCTTTTGTGACTGGGCTTAAAACTTTAGTTTTTGATAAATATTATAGTTAGGGCTGCTTATAGTTAGTTCAGGTGAGCCTGAACTTGACTTCGTGTGATGCACTCATCCTTTCTTTTCCACTTTCCACTATCCCACTAAATTTGGGTTTAATTCACAGAATATTTTTTGCCAAAGTTTTGGGGATCATCAAGATATTTTTTGGCAAATGTGAGACAAGCCTTTGTGTTGTTTTTGGCCAGCAGTGGTTTGATGATGATGATGATGATACTTTATTGATCCCACAATTGGGAAATTACAGTTAACAGAACACCCATCTAAGAAGACAAAAGAAACAACATGGGGAGATAGGTGAACTGTGGCCATGCTGCCCCCCTTCTGGAGGCGCTGCCATTAAAAGATAGAAACTCTTGAAACTCTCCCATGAATGCCATTTTTACCCAGTCTTTTTTTTTTAAATTGTTGAATAATGAGTCAAATGAATCCTGCAATTCTTTCAATATTGTTCTGGGTTCTTCTGTGACCTGATTGTTGTTGATGTGTTCTTGGAGTAATTTTGGGGGCTTAACTTTCTTACACAGGGCCAGGCAGGTTTGGATAGCTGTTTTCCCCTTAGCAAATGAAATAATCATTTAAGAACTATATTTTGTATTTGCTTGGGTTATCTTATCTAATATTAAAATTTGTTTGATGATGTGAAACCTTTAATTGTGACAAAGAAATCAGGAAAGAGGCAAATACTTTTTACTGCACTGTATATATAAACCATATCTACCAATCACCAGTCACTAAGTATTCAACACATTTGCACATAGTTTGCTGAAGCCCAGTTCACAGGTAGCTGTGTTCAGTGTTGTTGTGTTTGCATTTGCAGGGTGCAGCAAGAGAACAGCACCTTCTTTTAAATTAAAGACTCTTTTCCTGTCATTGGTCTTGATACATACAGACTGTGTGAGCATTCACAGCAAATATTTCTGGGCTCATGTTGGGGAATGTGGAGCACATAAATAAGTGTCTGCCAGTTTCCTGAATATCGCATACATGTAAGCTGACGTGTGCTTGGTTCTCTGTGCATGGAGGGGTTTCCATTTGTCTAAAAAGGACTGGGTCTCATTGGAGCTTCTGTCACCAGCACAGAGAAGTTAGTGTGTTGCAGCACTGCACACATTCGCTTGATAAAACAATGAACCGACAAGTACTTATCTCTATATGAAACATGCCATATTGATAGCCAGTTGTGTCTCTACGGTTTATGACTATAATAAACACCATATCTCTGAAAAGATTGCTTTGTGATTGCTTCACTGATAGGCAATTGCAGAGCTCTCCCACTGGTGCTTTTGCATGCTGCAAACCTGAGTGAAAACTTTGAACAGCAGATTCACTGCATTTATCTCACTGCTTCACACTGTGAGTGCATCACCTGTGGGTTAAACTAAATCAAGCTCTTATTGTGATTTCCCATGTCTTCAGATTGTATTTAACTGTATGTTCCCACATGAAGAAATACACTAAGTGTGTAAAAAACACAGGCTGGCTCATGGGGAAGTGATTGTCATTGCCCCCATGCTAAATATATAAGTAGCCTCGCTGGCAGCGCACACACAAAATCACATATGCTGTTATTAGGATTTTAACCACTTCTGGAGCACTATCAGAAACTAGTATATACAAAATACATCATATCATCTTCCTGCTTGTATGAAACGACTTGCCTTCTGTGGCTGAGAATCAAACTCAAATGCAGGATTAGATGAAATAACCAAGAGCAGTGCTGTTTAAATGTTGAAAAAAAAAAAAAGGTAATGCATGGTTTTTGTTGCCTTTCAGCTGCCAGAAGCATGAGACAATGCAACTTTGTAATGGTTCAAATTTCACTGTGTGAAGAGACTTTCATTATGTAGATACAAAGACAGCTGAAAGAGCAGTGGAGGCTATGGAAACTGAGCATCCTATCCATTCTGCTGGTGTGGTGACATGAAAGAAACACAAACATGACCTCATGGAAACTTGAAATGGCAACCTGTTTCCACAATGGGGTTGACTAAGCATCAGTAATACTGTGTCTTATACAGGCAGTGCCAGCATTAATGCTGAGGCTTTGGCTGCGTTTCAGCAATCTTGTGAAATTAGAAAATTTTAATATTCAGGGCACCTTCAACTAAAGGAACATAAATATTGATTAATTGTAATTAATAATGAAAATCATTAAATGTAATGCAAAATCTAAATTGCTAGTTTGACCGGTCTCATAAAATCCACTCAACCTCTGATTTATAACTGATTAATAATTAAATAATAACTTTTTGGAAGTTATTTGGGTTGGCATGTTGGCAGCGTTCACGCGGATACAACATTAATTACACCAGCATATGTTTTTAAGACATTTTATTCACAAAAATAATAAGTTAAATACACAATTAGCTAAAGACATCGAATTAGACTAAAGAAGAATATGTGTGTGTGTGTGTGTGTGTGTGTGTGTGTGTGTGTGTGTGTGTGTGTGTGTGTGTGTGGGTGGGTGGGTGGGTGGGTGGGTGTGTGTGTGTGTGAGAGACAGAGGGAGTTTTGAATCACCTCTCTATCCTTTGATGTTTAATCTTATTAAATTTATGAAACAATGATCATAGGAAATATTGTAGGTTTTACCTTACAATATAAAGTTCCTTAAACAACTGAAGTGCTATAGAAGTAAGTAAAATTGAACTGAATTTAACTGAATTAATGGTGCTTTGTTAATAACAAAGATCAATTTGAAAAAAATATAAAGATCAATAATTATCATGCAATTTATTTTGAGTCTGTGTATACTGTAGCATAACTAATATATGAAGTATAACATTTTCAAAGTGTGGTATTGCTATTTTTATTAAAGGAGTCATTCTAAAATTAACCCTCCAGCACTCCTCATTGTCAGCTAATGGTAAATTTTGTGTAATAGTACTGTTTTTTAATATTTTATAATTTGTCAGCCAGGACAAATCCAGAAAGAGAAGATGTCCAGGAAGAGTTCAAGATACACCAGGCTGTCAGGATACATAAAAGAAAAACAGCCAGGCAGCATGAAATCATGAATTAGAGCTTCACATTTTAGCGTTTTGTCTTGGTTGTATTTCAGAAAAGACAAAATGGACATGATTCTTTAGAGACAGATGATGTTTAATGAAGATTATGGGAATATTTGAAGATAGGATTATTTTAATCCTGAAAAAAACCCCACAGTTGTTTACTACTAACTTGAACGCTTTCTCATAAAACACAAAAGCAGTCTGCGTGGTAAATAGTCGGGATTAGAGCCACAGCTGGATTTCCACCCAGACGAAGAGCAGGTCTGGTTTTACTTTACTGACCAGAACTTTCTACTTCATAGTACAGACAGTGAAAATTAAGTTTCCCTTTTCTTTGTAGAAATTAGTCTAATTTCATGTATGTCCATGCACATTTACAGCCGGTTTCCCAGTCATTGATTAATCATGGTCCTAGACTAAAAGGAAAAAGTCAATGAAGACCAAAACACGAAAAAGTATTTAGTCCAGGATTAGACATAATTCCTGTACGGGAAACTAGGCCTTAATGTTTTCGCGTAATGGTCTCAGAAATTAGATCATTTTGCACCATTAATTGTATGTGTAGCAGCATCGAGATGGCACTGCTCAGTGTGGCCTTGTGCTTATATACACAGTGTGTGAAGTTTAAAATAGTTCACTGAAGAAATCCAGTATGAATATAATATTTATCATCTCTAGATTGGACTACTGCAGTTCTCTCTAGTCGGGTCTTGAACGATCATCTCGCCATTGTTTGCAGTTAGTCCAAAATGCTGCTGCACATCCTTTGACAGGTACTAGAAGCCATGATCACATCTCTCCAGTTTTAGCAGGTTTACTTTGGTTCCCCGTCCAATTTCGTATTGATTTTACCTATGGCTCTTGTGTATTGTGCAGTTAACTTGTAAAGCACTTTGTTGTTTTAAATGTACTACAGAAATAAAATTTGCATTGACATTATCAGTTTTCTTGAACCAGTGGTTTATTACTTTGATCTTTTTCAGTCATTTATGAAAGTTTCTGTTGGCAGTAATACAGCTGTTCTGAGGTTGTCAGAACAGGAAATATGAATTTGAATGATCAAATAAATAAATAAAATCTGCACGTGTACAGAGTGAGGTTTAGAATTGTGAAAAAAATTATTATATTCTCTGTTAGGAAAAACTTGGGACTGTCGATTGATGGTGCTGACTGCTCTCACATCAGCCCAAATGGACAGGTCAGATAGCATGTAGGCAAAGAGGCCGGGTCTCCATTACACAGGACAATAATAGTTGAGACGGGGATCATAATGTGCACTGTAGTCATGAAATATTTTCATTACTTTGCTGTCATTTCCTCAGACTGGTAAATACGGAACCCTGATTAAAATCAGAGGCAGTTGTGAAAAAGATATTTCATAGTGTAATCTTCACATGCTTTATCACATGCTCTGCTAAATTATATTCACAGTATTCACTTATGTGTCTTTAGGAATTCTTTAGGAATTCTCTAGCTTAGTGTAACTTTTAGCTTAGCTCTTAGCTGAATCACTAACAGCATGGCCTCTTCACCTGTTCCTCCCACACTTTCCTGCCCTGTGTGTCAAATGTTCAGCAATTCCTCAGCCTATGAAACGATATTTGTAATAAAGCCTGTTTGTAGCTTTGGACACTAGGCTCAGTCACCTGGAGACCTGGCTCCACACCCTTGAAAATTCTGTAGCTAGTCAGGCCCCAGTGCAGGCAAAGGTAGGTTAGCCACTGTTAACTCTCCCCCAGCAGTTTTTTTTCCAAGCAGCCAGGAAATCAGGCCAGCTGGGTGACTGTGAGAAGGAAGCATAGCCCTAAACAGAAGCCCTGGTACGCCACCAACCTGCTCATGCTTTGAATCATTTTCTCCCACTCTTAGACACACCCACTGCAGAAAACAACATGGATGTTGTCCATCCATCCCACTTTGGATGGAGCAGCTCTAATTTCTAGAAATCTGGCCAAATGTATTTAATCCCCCAAAACGTGACTATCCAGAGTTGAGTCCAGGAAGCAGAGTTGCTGAAGAGTCTCCTCCTGTCATCCCCTCAAAACTCTGTCCCCAGAGAAACTGTGCCTGTTCCCAGACCACCAAAGATCAAAATCAAAAAACATCAAAAACAATTTAAGCATAAAATTCACAAAGAGGCCATCATAGTGTCCTCAACTACACCATTAAATGTGGATTACTAAACATTAGGTCTCTCTCCCTATTAAAAAATTTGATAATTGATCAACATATTAATTTATTCTGCCTTACAGAAACCTGATCACAGGAGGATGAAAGTTTAAATTAATAACCAATTCCAACAACTCCAACAACTGTCAACCAGCTATCACTGGCTGATGCAGACTGAGACTGGCATCTCCATCATGTTGCTATAGCGCTATAAAAAAAACAAAAAACATCCTGTGTCACCGACCACAATGGCAAAGTGTTTCTAGTCAAGACATTTTGCTCGGCTCTCATTGTCAAGATTTTGGACTTTCAGTTTTATATTTTGCCATCATCCTGTTAAACCTCACTCTGTACACTCTGTACACATTGCCAGCCTGTAGCAGGGCCAACACAGAGAGACAGACAACCTTTCACACCTATGGACACCTCAGTTCACCAAAATGTTTTTTCCAATTCAGTTTTTGTTATTTTGTTTGTTTTTGGTAATGATAATAATAACCATGGTTCACACACACGACAGAGGACGAGGAGAGAGAGAGAGTAAGGTGGAGAGAAGGAGAGGGCAGGCCAGCCAGGAGGACAGGGGCCTGATGAGTCAGCAGGACTGATTTGGTGATGGTGTGGGGAGGGATATCCATGGAGGGATGCACTGACCTCTACAGGTTAGGCAACGGCAGCCTGACTGCCATTAGGTATCAGGATGACATTTTTGGACCCACTGTCAGACCCTACACTGGTGCAGTGGGTCCTGGGTTTGTCCTGGTGCATCACAATGCCTGGCCTCATGGCAAAAGTATGCAGGCAGCTCCTGGAGGATGAACGAGTTGATACCCTTGACTGGCTCCCATACTCACCTGATCTAAATCCAATAGAACACCTCTGGGACATTATGTTTTGGTCCATCTGATGTCACCAGGTTGCACCTCACCCCGTCCAAGAGCGCAGTGATGCCCTGGCCCAGACCTGGGAGGAGATCCTCCAGGACACCATCCATTGTCATTAGAAGCATGCCCTGATGTTGTCAGGTATGCATGGAAGCACGTGGGGCCATACAATTTACTGAGAAAGTTGCTGCAATGAAATTTTGGCAAAATGGACTAGCCTGCCGCAGCATTTATTCATGTTGATTTTCAGGGTGTCTTTGAATTTAGCCCTCTTTAGGTTGATCATTTTCATTTCTATCAAACAATCTGGCATCCCTTTGTTTCTAACACACTCCATATCAGAATAAGGATGATTGGGTACACAGTGTGTGCAGGCATGTAATTAAGTAACAGTGTTTGGGTTGCAGTAAACTGTAAATGCACTGCACAGAACATCAATACAGCTCACTCATCCCCTGTTAAAACACATGCTGACTGAGACTAATGGCCATAAATGGTAATTAAGCAATTTTGAACACTTATTAGAAATAACTGCCATTGACATATAAGAGTAAAGTGTTGAAGATGGATGTTCTTATAATGCCCCCAGCTTATTAGCATTGATTATGACTGTTTCCATGGAACTTTAAATGGCACTTATTTAGATGGTGATTGTGTGATGTTTCCCAGCTCTGAAAAGCTCAATGTGGGTGACAGTGTTTAAAGTTCTGTTAAAAATCCCAATACCACACAGCATGCCAAAACCAATCATAGAGATATTTTTGTATAGTCAGCTATGCTACACCAGAAGTTGCCTCAAGACCTTTTCTATATTTGGTTTTTCATCCAAACCACTGCTTATGCCCAAGTATGTATTCCAGGAAATGTGTGATGCATTCATTTTATTTTCACTCAACACTTTTGCAAACTATAGTGACTCATCTAGCACCTGCTATCTGACTGCTTCATTTTCACACTTTTTGCCCACACTAGAAGAAGGGGTGGATGCCTGACAGCAGAATTTTGAGAAAAACAGCAATCAGAACAGAAAGTTTGCCTTTTTTTTTGGGCAAACATTTTTAAATAGTAGAAGGCGAGTTTCAAACTAGACAGATCTCTGCTTTCCTCATTGGTGGACAGGCATAATAATCCTCGAAGTGGTACACTGCAGTTCATCCTGATTTGAAGTACTAGTTCAAGGAGACATGTTGTTCAGACCCTACTGTGTTTATATATTCCAGCTAAGCCTTTGTCACAACCATGTAACAGAGCTGCTTCATTCACTCAGCACTGTGGACAGGAGAGCTTGTGTGGAACATGTGATACACAGAAGGCCAAAGAAATGTTTAGTCTCAGCTTGGTAGTTCATCCAGTGTGGATCAAGAAAGGCAATTTTGGAATAAATAATATAATTTCCTCTCTCTAGGTAATGCAAACACTATCTCTGTGAAAAATCACAAGCACCACCAAATGATTGCCTTCTTAGTCTTCTTGCAGGAAATCTACTTACCAAACTTGGATGGTATGGCAGATGTGGTTTCTCCCCACATCCATTTTCCAGCAAGCTGGTGGAAAGACCTTGGTTTTAGATGAGGCCTATAAGGAAAAAAAGAATCTTTTAAAAATAAGCTATTGAATATAAATGTTTTATATACAATTAGCCCTATGACAGACTGGTGACCTGTCCAGGGTGTACCCTGCCTCTAGTTCTGTGGGAAGGAGTCTATCCCACAACCCTGTATAAGGTCCAGTTGGTTAGCCATCACCAGTTTGACCATCTGTATCTGGAAGCCCACAGGAGCCTAGCTTGGTCAACCACCTTTAGGGGTGTATCCCATTTTGACCTCGGGACTTCCAGGCCATACTCGGCACAGATGTTCCTGTATACTATACCAGCCACTTGGTTATGGTGTTCCATGTATGCCCTGCCTGCTAGCATCTTGCACCCTGCTGTTATGTGCTGGATTGTCTCAGGAGCATCTCTGCACAGCCTGCACCTGGAGCGTTGTCTGGTGTGATAGACCAGCCTCCATGGATCTAGTACTTAGAGCTTGTTCCTGTATTGCCGTGATTAGTGCCTCTGTGCCATCTTTCACCCCAGGTTTGTCCAGCCTGCTAATCACGGTACAAATCATGGTAGGATTTTTCAATATCAGCCACTTCTTTGATCTGCTGGTGTCACATGCTGTGCAGGGGTCTGTCCTTCCATGATGGTTCCTGTTCTTTCTTGGGTTTCTGCTGCCTGAGCAACCACACATCTCTGGGGGTGCAGCCTTGCCAGGCAGCCAATTAAAATTTGCCTCATTGTGATGCTGGCGGTTTTTCCACCTTTAGCAAGTGGGGATAACACTGTGTGGACTGGTGCTCGATTGATGGTTTGTTAACCTAGTGAAATTCTCATCCAAAGATTTATTGTTTAATCATTAGCACTCCATTGTGGTACTAATGATTACTGTACACGATTTATCTATTTGCATTACAACACAATAATTCAAAACATAAGACACCTCTTCAAGTGTAAAAAACATAGAAAATAAAGATGTCATTGAAATCTGATTTTTGCATATTAAAATTACAGTGTTTAAAATTTTCACTGCTTGATGTCAGTAGATTCCAGATTGTAGTCAGCTGAGTTCCATTGTCTTAATCCTCCCAATTCAAGTGCCTAATCCTATCAACAGTGACCGCTGTAGGACAAAAAGGTTTTAGTCAGCCAGGAGAGATCAAAAACTTAAAATTTAGACTGTACCTGTCACTGTACTGATGGAATGTGGACTCACTTTCTGGACACAGGAATAAGTTTAACAGGTTTATTCACAGTTTTCATAGAAGCCCAAAAAAACTGGCAGAGATGATGGAAGGATGATGGAGAGCTCACAGGCAGCTCCTTGGACACACACACTTTTAATTACAGGAGCAGTCTGCACAAAAAAACAGAGGTCAGAGCAGGAAAAGACAAAATGTCATAAGCACTAAACTTTCAGCCAGGAGACAATATCTCTTGCAATGCAACAATCTAGAATGACTGCAGCAGCTCTTCAGTTCTTAAATAACCAGCAGTGATGACAAACGTGAAGAATTTGACAGGAGGGCAGGGAGACCAAGAAGGAACCACCTCTGAAACAGGTAACAACACAAAGAACTGAGGAGAAAAGAGAGAGTGCAAGAGGGTGAGAAAGAGAGAAAAGGCAGCCAGCACGGCGGACCTGGTGCCCCTGGCAGTACCCTATAATGGGCAGCATCCGATGTTGTGCCAAAAAGTGATTGTTTGCAACTGGCATCTTAATAAAAATGTCATCCTTTTCCTCCTCACCCTCAAATCTTATCTCCAGCACTGAAGTCAGGGCTCTAACACAACAGAAATGTGCATAAACCTGTTTACTTATTCCCAGAATTGTTGTAGGTACAATAAATTGATGATGACTGATTACAGTTAGATCCATAATGAAATGATTTTAAATTATTCATCTCTACATCACCACAGGTGGATTTAAAAATCAAAGCCTAAAGCTGTGAGTGAAGTGCAGACTTTTAGCTTTAATCCAAGGGGTTTAATAAATGCTTGGCATTAACTGTTCAGGAATCATTTTCAGAGGTGAGGCAGGTGAGGCTTGTTTCTTTGTTTTCCATGGAAATTAGCAGATCTGCAGTTGATTGTGAGTGGTGAACATGCACTCAGTACTTTTTCACTGTAGCAGTCAATACATACAGAGTCATAATCAGACAGACATTTGATACAGAGATCGAATCAGTGCATCCCTCACGTTTTGAGCCTTGTTCACTAGTTTCACCTGTTTGATGCTTTGGGGTGTAAAAAACAGCCTACTACAGATTCAGGTGATGATTTTTTGGGGGTTTGTCACAATAAATGACAACTTACATGTCTGATAATGTTCAAAGAATTGTTTTGAGACCAGGCTTGACTTGAGCCTGCAACATTGAGCTGCTCTCTCAGGTTTAGAGTTGTGTGCTTTATCATCATTCAAGCATTATTTATCTTAGCAATTTATGAGTTTTACAAGGCATTAGCAGAGCAGCTGGGACTTGAAAGACAGGAATAAACATGGGCCTCTTTTCTGAAATTGGAACTCTGAAAACATAATTACATAGTGTTCTGACAGGAACAAGAGGAAAAGGGGGCACAGATAGCACTTGTTTTTCTGCCATGACAGCAGAGAGCCATGCCGAAGAGGGTGTTGTGCTTTGTGCAGCTGGAGCAGATGCTGCTGCTGGAAACAGAACAGAATCCACGGGTGATCCTGCAAGACTGATTAGGCTTCCTCCATGTTCCCCCAATGAATTCGCAGTTATTAAGGACAAGGAGACAGCACTCGTTTCCTTGTTTCACCAACCAGCACAGTTTGGGAGGCTTTCACTACAAGTATCAAAGGAGAGTAAAGGAGATTGTAGAGAAGAGGACTGAAGGGCCCCGTCCAGCTGTATAACCAGCTGCAGCACTTCTGAGTGGACATAGGCTGTAGACTTACATGGATTAATTGTCTTGATTGCTTAGAAAAGGGACATTTGTGATGAGATAAATGTGTTTCTAGTGTGCTAGGATAGTCTTTGTGAAAGGAATATTACACTCCTCCCTCATTACCCTGAATTGAATTGGGGGGAAGATGGATGGATGGATGGATGGATGGATGGATGGATGGATGGATGGATGGATGGATAGATAAATGGATGGATGGATAGATAAATGGATGGATGGATGGATAGATAGATGGATGGATGGATGGATAAATTGATGATGATGGATGGATGGCTGGAGCTCGATAGATGATCTAGACTGGCTCACTGATTGGATGGATGGCTGGCTGGATAGAATCTCCCTGCTCGCTCTCCCTTCTGGCTGGCTGGCCTGGCTGGCTGGCTGGCTGCTGCTGGTGGCTGCTGCTGCTCGCTCGCTCCTTCGCTCGCTCGCTCGCTCTCTCGCTCTCGTCCGCTCACCGCCTCGCTCTCTCGCTGCGCGCTCGCTCGCTCTTTATTCGCTACTCCTCCCCCCTTAGTTCCTCCCGTCGTTGTTCCCTTTGCCTTTTTTTTTGGTGTAGGTCTCAATATATGAAGTTGTCAAATTGTAAAAAATTCTGAATAAGACTAAAATAAACTAAAGTAATAAATTGAATAATAAATCAAGTATATCTACTAAATGTGTTCTGGTTGAAAGTCTTGTGTTTGGTGATACACCACTGCCTTGCTCTACTTCTGTGAAGGTTGATTTTAGATTTTGTTGGCACTGCTTCTAGGTAGTAGCATTATAAAAATTCTGGCTATCTGCCCCATCACAGTGATTAGCAAGAAACTGGATCAGCTCTGCTATTAGACCTAAGCCTAAGCCTAACAGTCAATCCCCCAACCTACTCTAAACTTAACTACCAACCACAGCAGAGCATCTCTCCCACTGTCTGTGATGGTTTCCACACGCATGAGATTATATGTTTTACTGTGAAATTCGACATGAATTGAAATTAACAACATTTAAGGTAACTTTAGTTAGAAATAAGTTTTTTTGTATCAGTGTTTGCAACTGGTAACCCCATGTGGCTTATACCCCCTTTAACCACTGCACAATCATCAAAGCTCCGCTGCCTCACAGCAAGAAGGTTCCTGGTTCAGATTTCGAGCTGAAGCCCCTCTGTGTTGAGTTTGCGTGTTCTTCCTATGCCTGTGTGGGTTTCCTCCATGCCCTCTTTGTTAGATTATCCAAATCATCAATAGGACAACTTCAGCTTATTAAAAATGCTGCAGTCAGAGTCCTTAAAGGTATGTGAAAATTTGATCATATTACTCCATTACTGAGATCACTTCATTGGCTCCCAGTGCAATATAGAATTACCTTTAAAATATTTTTATTAGTTCAAAACTCTGAATGTCCCTAAAACAGAGCGTAGCATTGTAGCATGAACAGAAGAATCACAGAGACATAAGTCATGCTACAATTTATATTGTGAGCTGCACACAAAGTAGTTTTTACTTTGTGTGCAGGTGTGATCCTCTGACCTGCACGGCTACTCAGATATTCATTGCTCTGTGGATTTAGCCAACTGATTTCAACAAGATATAAGCAGATGTCTCAAGTACTATCATGGCTGATTTCCAACCTCTAGACAGTATAAAGATGACATAAAAGGTATAATTTAGTGAGTAAATTTAATCAGCATCATCACCTTAATACATGTCTGATACCCTTGATGTAGATTAATGGTTCTAAATTGGTCATGGATGAGAGGTGGATAAAGTGCTTGAAGTGTATAGAATAAAGCACTGTATAAATGTGTGGTTAAATGTGGCTTGTAGTCTAAAGTGCTTTGAATGATCTTTAAGAGGAGAAAAGTGCTCTATGAATGCCGGGCCATTACTCTGATAACAAGATCGAAAGATGAAAAGAAAAGAATACATTTAAGTTTATTTCTCTGCCAAACACGATACTTGAAACACCCGTGCAAGTCCTCGACAGATTTTTGTGTCTTGCAGGCCGTTTATGTTTGATTTGAGGTATATACTAGTTTCTGAGGTCACCTTTGTAGAGGAGGAGGAGAGCCTCAGCGTGAATAGCTGCTGTCAGTTCTTCATTTGAAACTAATTGACAGGGAGGTGAGTGAACTGCCTGGGAGAACAAGGGAAGACGTTGAAGGCACATACAATACCGTCAACAGCCAAAATCATAGTGTAGCCACAATGAATCACTGAGGGAATAAGCAAATGAGGACAGGCTGAAGTCATTTGATGGCAATAGCTGTAAAATATGGATTCTGGATTTCTGGATTGATGAAATCCTCCAAGTTTGCACTTTATTAGACCTCTATGATAACAGTGATAATTAAATATGACTTTTTTTTATGCTTAATTTCAAGAAGGAAATATTTATTCATAACTGAACAATAACAGTATAGCAGCATAGGCCAGTTAGAACAATACACACCAGGTGACCCAACAATTTTAACAGTTTGACCACCAAATAAACATCATTTTCCTAATCAGATGTAAAAATCAATAAATAAATGTGTTTCATGTCTATTGCAAAAAGTTACATCAGGTGAAGACCAGTTTCACAAAATTTCAGGGTGAGTCATTTCCAAGTGAAATTTGAAGCTAATTGGGATTATTTGTGGCTGTAGCAGACAAGAGCAGCCTGACCTCCCTGACCGTGGGAAAACTAGACGAGAAGGACTGCAGAGCAAGAGGACTTGCCCAATAATAAATCATCATGTTGTCTTTGAAATAAAAATGAATTGCAAATTATAACATACCTGATCAGTTTGCTCAAACAAAGCAAATGTGTGGGATTCGCTGTGTCTGAGAAACATTCGAGCCAAATATTGAGGTGACCTGTGAAATGTCTGCATTAATTTAGAAACTTTCAAATCAAGTCTTGTGTCAGCTGAGTAACACTTGAGTCAAGTCTTAATATCAAAGTCAAGTCTCAAATCAGTGGAGTCAAGGTTGAGTCAAATTATTAGAGAGATATGCTAAATCAGCTAAAATTACAAGCATGTTTTTTTTATTTTTATGTTCTTTTCTGGACAACAAGCCGGTTTGTTCTCGGCTGTTACGTCTATTTGTGATCCAAGCAGAGGCAGCATACTCTTTTGTTGAGATGAGGTAATAACGCTTGTCTGTTGGTGTTAATTCTGCGACAGCACTGACACGTCTACCCTACATTATCCAAGCACTTGGATGCAGAGCCGCTAATTATGCAGGTCATGTTGCTCTATTCAGCTTTAATGACAGTCAGTTATGAATCTACAATCATCACCTGCTTTCTGCTCGGTTTCTTAATTATTTCCAGTCATTTAATTGTCTGTTATGTTACTGTAACACTGCTTTAATGTAATTACCTCAAATGAAGTGTTCTGTTAGTTTTTCAAATGCTTCTCTTCCGTTAAAAGTAATTATAGCCCTGAATGTTAGCATTATGATTATTCTCTCTTAACAAACTTAGTAGCCATATATCAGCAGTGCCAGGAGGTTTCAGTGTTATTTTCTCAGTATATTCATCTCTAGAGCTCTAAATATATGAACTATTTGAGCTTTCTAGACCTGCATATCTTTCAGACTCCAAGAATGAAGGGGAAACTCACATTATATATCAGCATGCTGTGAATAAAATGCGAGTTTCAATTCAATTTTATTCAAATAGCGCCAAATCACAACAGTCGCACCTTACCAACCTACCCAGTAGGATACACTGTGGGACTGAAAGCTGCCACTAATTACAAATATCCTCTTGTTTTAACTTACTTAAATACAAAGTGCTGACAGTGACAGAAAAACTAGCAAACTAAATCAAATCCAAAGAGAACCAGAGCAATCAAAATTAGGGAGCCTAAACACAATGAAAACTCACAAACAGGAGGTAGAGAGGACAAAGCTTGACAGAACAGAGTGTAACAAAATATTTTTTTTTTCTTAGAAAGCTTCCTAACTCAGGGAAGTGAGCCGGAAGTTTATGTGTGGCACCCAGAAGAGCTGGTGAAATCCTAAATATTAAAGAAGGGTGCTGCAATGCTTCCCTTGTTACCTCCTTTAGCAGAGAATACATTAAACCATCCTTTATGAAATTAAAATAGACAGTATCATCCCATAATTCATAGCTATGCACCATCCAACTGTTCATGCTTCAAATGATGAACAATACTCATAAAGTGGCGCAGATCATATGAATGTAAATTAGAAGTGCATTTTCATTTTCATGCCCTAACATGCTGATATATTTTCAATTTTCAACAACAGGCTGTTAAACCCCCAGCTGAACATCACACTGTAATAAAATCTGCTTCTTGTTCAGGTATTGCCTTGTGTGAAGAATGCAGATTTGTATACTGCTGTAGTCACAAGTTTACACACACTCATCATGAGCATGAATTTTGGGCTTTTAATGATTTCTTTGAAGGGTTCTTTTTCCAGGGTCGAATGATTGTACAGCTTACATTTTTAGTTACTTTAAAAAACAAAGAACTGGTTTCACAAGTTTGAATTTAGTTTGGAGTTTCTCTAATCCACACAGGGTCAAAATAATACACACAGGATCAAATATATACATTCAATTCAATTCAATTTTATTTATATAGCGCCAAATCACACAAACAGTTGCCTCAAGGCGACTAACAAGTTGTGCCTTGGCCACATACTTTATAGCCATCAACAAGCTCTTGGCATTATTCTGGCTGAATATTTGATTACACTTTTTAGTAGAATTAATAGAGTTCATTTTAATTGGTTGCTTTCTTTTTTCATAGATTTATCCAGTCTATTTAATTTAACAAAATTTTCTTAAGAAAAAAATTAAATCAGTTGGTTTCTGGGCATGGACCTAGCTTTTTAAGTAGCACAAACTTTAACCCTACCTGGGCAATCGCCACTGATGCACCTGTGGTGCACCTGTGACCTGTGACCTGCCCTTACCTGCTGTGAACAGCTGGTAACACCGACCGTATTACCGCTGAGATCTGATCAAACACACTTTGAATTACAGTAATTACTCAACCGTTTGTTGTATCGGAAAAATTCAAATGGTTTTTGAAAGCTGAGAATCTGCGCTTCACAGCCAATATGGGTTATTACAATAATTTTTGCCAGAAGTCCATAAACAGCAGGACATTTGATGTACGCTGTGTCCCTGATGACACGTTCGCCTTTCTAGAGTTATTAAACAGGGCTGAGGTTGGGGCTTAGGGTATTCCAGAAGCCCAGTGTTAGCTTGCTTTATCCATTTTAAAACCAGTTTTGATGTGTGTTTGGGATTTTTGGAACACCCAATTGTGTCCAGGTTTCTGTGACTTCTAGCGACTGATTCGTGGTGAAGTTGAAGAATTTGTAGGTAGTCTTCCTTTTTCCACCGACAGCAAAAGAGCCTCAGAGGACAATCACCACCATGCTTGACAGCTGGCACACTGTTCTTAGGTTTGAAAGTGTCACCTTTAATCTAAAAATATCATTTCGCTTCACTTTAGTTAGTAACGTAACATCCTTAAAAATTTCCTCTCATCTCATTGTGATAGTTTGGGTCTTCTTCCAGACTTTGGCAAAGTGATCTTGGAATCTGTAGTTGTTTAGAAATGACTCCAGTCCAACTTGTGTAAATCTATAGTTCTCTTTCTTAGATCTTCACTGAGTTCCTTGGGCTTTCCCATTGTTTTGAGTATTGTCAAACCAATGATTTCTGCTAACAAATCCTTTTTATGCTGGCAAAGAGAAACTAAGCATTATAGTCAGTCATGATCACTGTCAGGGTCAACTGGGTTGGGACTCAAGAAGCAGGACTTGCACAAAAGGTTCACAGGTTTATTTATAGCTCAGGGATTTCCAGATAGTGAATGTTCAGGTCCCCAGAACAGGAAAGTCCAAAGCCAGTCTCTTCCACAGCCAACTCTGTCTCTCAGAACCTCTCTCTCTCTGCAAAACATCAGGGTTTCAGCATCATCTCTCTCTGTAAAATAACAGGAAAAAACAGGCAAGTGCAAAAAATCCTTAAGCAATGACAGAGCAAATATGAATCAAGAGGAGCAGACTAACGGTGTTAGTTCAACAATTAAGTGACGACTGATGATCAATCCTATGTTCAAATAGCAAGATAGACGGGATGATGGCACACAGGTGTGCGCATCACTTCCAGGTGTGCAGGATTGGAGAGCGGGAATGCCAAGGGACTCCCGTCCACTGAATCACAGACGCAGGGTTAACTTCACACACACACACACACACACCACACACACACACACCACACACACACACACCACACACACACACACACACACCACACACACACAGCGATACTGACAGAAAGGGGAGAGAAAGAGAGCAACAAACAGAAGAGACAGATAGAAAGATGAGACAACAACCCGGGAAGGCTGGAGGGCCATGACGATCACTAACGAGATCTTAATAGGCCTCGGTCTTGTCAGTTAAAAGACTAATATAAAAATGTAAGTGAATGTATGTATATATTTGAGTTGATATATATAATTTTGATCCGGTTTAGAGAAAACCCAAAATAATTCAAACTTGTGCACATTTCTTGTTTTTTAGTTTTTTTTTTTTTTAAGTCATTAAAGATTCATGCTGCACAGTCACTGCACCCTGGAAAAAAATATCATTAAAAGCCCAACAACTGCAAGCTCTCTAGTCTACATTGTGAGCTACAGTCATGGAAAAAAAACATTCTCTTTCAGTTCTAAGGTTTTTACATATCAGGACATCATAAAAAGGATTTAGTCTTTAGTGCCTTAAAATTAGGCAAATACAACTTCAGATGAACAACAACCCATATTAACACTTACAATGCAGAAGCAGTGTGTCAACCCTCTCTCTCACATCATTGTGAGGAATTTTAGTCCCTCTTTTTCACAATGTTACTTTTGTTGACTGAAGTTAGTTTAGTACACAGCTCTCTTAAGGTGCACCACAGCAGTTCAATCAGAGTGAGGTCTGGACCGTTATTGGGCTATTGTAACAGCTTGATTCTTTCCTTGTTCTGCCTTTTATTGCCATTCTATTTGCTGCTGTGCTCGGGATGATTGTCCTGTTTAATGACCCACTTTTGACCAAAGTTTAGTTGTTGCAAATTTGACTCTGTAATACTTTGGTATACAGAAGAGTTCATGGTCGACTCAGTGAGTGCAAGATGCCCAGTTCTGTGACTGCAAACAGCCTAAATAATCACCCTTCCCCACCATACTTGACAGCTGACATCAGGTGTTTGCATATGCTGTATTTGGTTTGTGCAAATATCACCAATTTGGTCTTGTCTGTCCAAAGGACATTGTTCCAAAGGTTTTGTGTTTGTTCTGAGGAAGCAGAAGAAAAGACTGTGATATTCCGCCGTGCAAAATAAATAAATAAATAATAATAATAAGCGGACACAGCTTTGTGCCAAACTTGCATGGTTAGAATTGGAACAGTGTAGTGTTAATGAGGTGGAAACACCAGCTGATTTGTTAAATTAAATAAATAGACTAAATAAATCCTGTGAAGTCCAGAGGAACAGAAAAATTTGACAATTCTTTACCCTCCACGTCTGCAGGGTAGCAATCCAGCAATGTAATAAGTCATAACAAAAATAACAATGAGGTGGAATGCCAAACGAAATAACAGTTGCAATTCATCACAGCCTATTATAGTATCAAGATGCAATGATTACAGGCCTGCTGCAGTTAGCTCAAATGTTTTTAAATCACTAGAGATGCTTATGATAAATTAACTTAAAACTGATGTGGGGCCACTGCTAGATAAGTATCAGTTTGCCTACACAAGAAAACGTAGTACAAGTGATGCCATATTAACATTAATGCATTTTATCTTAAAGCACCATGAAAGCCAGACTGATACACTAAACTGTCTGTTTGTTGATTTTAATTCAGCTTTTAACTCAATTCAGTCACAGATCTCCTGGAAAAATTGGTTCAGATGAATGTAAAATCCTTTTAATCAGGTGGTAAAACTTTTTCCATACCAATATTCCATACCAAAGTCAAATTCAACTTTTTCAGATACTTTGGTAAACAGGACCTGCACGCACAGTCATTTGTTTACCTTGTATACAAATGACTGTGTGAGTTCTGAGCGAAATCAGCATATTGTAGTGATGACAGTGTGACAGTGTGATTCACCAAGTACTCCAGTGACTCCACTTACAGAGCTGAAGCCCATGACCATACACACTAATTCCATTAAACAGGTGACCTCATACAAATACCTTGGCATTCATGCTAACAGTCACTTGAACTGGCAGACAGAGGTTACCACCATTTCCATCATTTTCACCAGCACCTCCATGTTCTTTGGAGACTCCAGTTATTTGGCGTTCGCAAAACTATAATGTTAATCTTTTAAAGAGCAACAATAGAGTCCATTCTCTAGTATGGTCTCACCAGCTGTGTGGGAATCTAACAGCAAAATCAAAAAAATCAAATCCAAAATTTAACAAGAACAGCAGGTAAGATTATGGGTCACATTCCCTTTAATCTCCAGGAGCTCTTTGACTGGGCAGTCATTTTACAGGTGAACAGCATGTTTTGCACACAGAGTATGTATGTATTGTATATATGTACTGTATTGTTGAATACAGGAAGTAAATATGGGGTTCCTCTCTGTAAATATAACTGGTACAGGCACTCATTTGTACCTTTGTTAATCAAACAAATTAATGAGCAAACTTAAAAGTACATACAGCTAATACTGCATAGCTTTATACAAATTGTGTATTGTTTTTTATATTATTTTTATTAGTGATTTTCCTGTAATTTTTATTGTGTTATCTTTCTGTATTTATTGGATTTTAGTGGTGTTGTTGTTCTGAGTTTTATACTGTGAGGTGGTCTCTGGAGCTTGAAAAAGGCGACTGGACTTCTTTTTGTTTCTTGAAGACGTTTCACCTCTCATCCGAAAGGCTTCTTCAGTTCTCAACCAAATGGTGGAGAGACCCAGGTATTTAAACCCCTGTGGGCGTAGTCCCCTGGAGGTGGTTTGACCCTCTTTTGATCATGTGCTTGAACACATGTGCCCAGGTGTGAAGGGGGCGTGGGTCATATTTAATCAGTGGTTTCAGTTGAAACCAACTTAGGACTCCGCTCCATTGTTTCCTGTGGCCTATTGAGGTCACTGGAACAAAGGTGTGAATGGGGGTTGAGACGTCTGGAAGGGAGCTCAGGACAGCACTGTAAGCGGGGGAAAGTTGGTGACGTAATCCACCTCCTCTGTTCAATGATGTTGTTCACAGTGGACATAGATGGCTTCTTTCACTCCTCTTTCAAACCATCTGTTTTCCCTGTCCAAATGTGGACATTGGCATCCTCAAAAGAGTGCCCTTTTTCCTTCAGATGCAGATGTACTGCTGAATCTTGTCCTGTCGAAGTGGCTCTTCTATGTTGTGCCATTCGTTTGTGAAAGAGGCTGTTTGGTTTCACCAATGTAGAGGTCCGAGCACTCTTCACTGCACTGAACAGCATACACTACATCGCTGATCTTGTGTTTGGCGGGTTTGTCCTTGGGATGAACCAGTTTTGTCTTAGGGTGTGACTTGGTTTGAAGTATACTGAGATGTCATGCTTGGAGAAAATTCTCTGAGTTCTCTGACAAGCCTGACACATATGGGATGACAATGTTGTTCCTCTTGTCCTTCCCATTCTCTGTAGTTTGTGTTTGGCCTTCATTCCTGTGCATCTTAGCTGATTTGATGAAGGCCCAGTTGGGGTAACCGATGTTTTGAGGGCTTTCTTAATGTGTGTGTGTTCCTTATGCTTCCCTTCTGCTTAGAGGGAACACTTTCCGCACGGTGTTGTAGGGTCCTGATCACCCCAAGTTTGTGTTCCAGAGGGTGGTGGGAGTCAAAGAGGAGATACTGGTCTGTGTGTGTGGGCTTCCGGTAAACTTCAATGTTGAGGCTTTCCATCTTCCTCGATAAGCACCGCACAGTCCAGGAATGGTAACTTGTTATCTCTGGTGTCCTCCCTGGTAAACGTATGTATTTATCCACTGAGTTAATGTGACGAGTGAAGGCTTCTACTTCTCGGGTTTGATTTTGACCCAGGTGGTCATCTACATATCTGTACCAGTGGCTAGGTGCCGTCCCTTTGAAAGAACCAAGAGCTTTACTTTCCACTTCCTCCATGTAAAGGTTGGCTACAATGGGAGACACTGGGAGCCCATGGCACATCCATGCTTCTGTCTGTAGAATCCATCATTGGTAATTTAAAATATGTTGTGGTAAGGCAGAGATCTAAAAGTGCACAAATCTGATCTGGGGTGAAGCTGGTTCTGTTCAGTAAGGAATCGTCTTCCTGTAGTCGTCTTCTGACGGTCTCCACTGCCTCAGTTGGAGGTATGCAAGGAAAAGTGAAACCACATCAAAGGACACCATGGTTTCATCTGGATCCAGTACAAGATTCTGGACCTTGTTAGTAAAATCTGTAGAGTTTTCAATGTGGTGGGGTGTGATGCCAACAAGCGGTGATAAGATGGTGGCGAGGTGTTGGAAATGTTGTAGGTGACCGAGTTTATACTGCTGATAATGGGTCGAAGTGGGACTCCTTCTTTGTGATCTTTGGAGTCCATAAATGCATGGAGTGGCTTCTCCAGGGTACGGCGGTAGTAAGTGGGGCGGTCAATGGCTTTTTCCTTTTCAAGTTGTTGCAGGCAGCAAAACAACTTTTTTCTTGTAGTTGCTTGTGGGATCACGTCTCAAGACCTCATAAGTATTGTTGTCACTGAGGAGTGTAGTAATTTTGTTGTGGTAATCCGATGAATTCAGCACAACCGTGCACCTCCCCTGGTCGGCTGGCAGTATGGTGATGTTTGATCCTTGCTTAGGGCTGTGATGGCCTTCTTCTCCTGAATGGTGAGGTTGGATGGAGGAAGTCTTGCACTGGCGAGAGTGGCTGAACCTGTCATCCTGATCTGTTCTGCTACAGGGATGAGAAAAGTTTGTTATTCTTATAGCGGTTTCTGTTGCGTGATGAGGTTCTACTATAGGAAGCTGTTGTGGGGCTAATGCAAAGTGAGTCCTTGGCTAGCACATTTCTTCTGGTTTGGGTGAGGGACCCTGTCTGATAGGTTCTTCACCCACTTTCCTTGGTTTCCATTGCTTATCAGATCAGGATGAAAAGTTTCAGCCACTCTCGCCAGTGCAGACTTCCTCCATCCAACCTCACATTCAGGAGAAGAAGGCCATCACAGCCCTAAGCAAGGATCAAAACATCACCATACTGCCACCGAACAAGGGGAGGTGCACGGTTGTGCTGAATTCATCGGATTACCACAACAAAATTACTACACTCCTCGTGACAACAATACTTATGAGGTCTTGAGACGTGATCCCACAAGCAACTACAAGAAAAAAGTTGTTTGCTGCCTGCAACAACTTGAAAAGGAAAAAGCCATTGACCGCCCCACTTACTACCGCCTGTACCCTGGAGAAGCCACTCCATGCATTTATGGACTCCCAAAGATCCACAAAGAAGGAGTCCCACTTCGACCCATTATCAGCAGTATAAACGCGGTCACCTACAACATTTCCAAACACCTCGCCACCATCTTATCACCGCTTGTTGGCATCACACCCCACCACATTGAAAACTCTACAGATTTACTAACAAGGTCCAGAATCTTGTAACTGGATCCAGATGAAACCATGGTGTCCTTTGATGTGTTTCACTTTTCACTTGCCATACCTACAACTGAGGCAGTGGAGACCGTCAGAAGACGACTACAGGAAGACGATTCCTTACTGAACAGAACCAGCTTCACCCAGATCAGATTTGTGCACTTTTAGATCTCTGCCTTACCACAACATATTTAAATACAATGATGGATTCTACAGACAGAAGCATGGATGTGCCATGGGCTCCCCAGTGTCCTCCCATTGTAGCCAACCTTTACATGGAGGAAGTGGAAAGTAAAGCTCTTGGTTCTTTCAAAGGGACTGCACCTAGCCACTGGTACAGATATGTAGATGACACCTGGGTCAAATCAAAACCCGAGAAGTAGAAGCCTTCACTCGTCACATTAACTCAGTGGATAAATACATACGTTTTACCAGGGAGGACACCAGAGATAACAAGTTACCATTCCTGGACTGTGCGGTGCTTATCGAGGAAGATGGAAGCCTCAACATTGAAGTTTACCGGAAGCCCACACACAGACCAGTATCTCCTCTTTGACCCCACCACCCTCTGGAACACAAACTTGGGTGATCAGGACCCTACAACACCGGGCGGAAAGTGTTCCCTCTAAGGCAGAAGGGAAGCATAAGGAACACACACACATTAAGAAAGCCCTCAAAACATGCGGTTACCCCAACTGGGCCTTCATCAAATCAGCTAAGATGCACAGGAATGAAGGCCAAACACAAACTACAGAGAATGGGAAGGACAAGAGGAACAACATTGTCATCCCATATGTGTCAGGCTTGTCAGAGAAACTCAGAAGAATTTTCTCCAAGCATGACATCTCAGTATACTTCAAACCAAGTCACACCCTAAGACAAAAACTGGTTCATCCCAAGGACAAACCCGCCAAACACAAGATCAGCGATGTAGTGTATGCTGTTCAGTGCAGTGAAGAGTGCTCGGACCTCTACATTGGTGAAACCAAACAGCCTCTTCACAAACGAATGGCACAACATAGAAGAGCCACTTCGACAGGACAAGATTCAGCAGTACATCTGCATCTGAAGGAAAAAGGGCACTCTTTTGAGGATGCCAATGTCCACATTTTGGACAGGGAAAACAGATGGTTTGAAAGAGGAGTGAAAGAAGCCATCTATGTCCACTGTGAACAACCATCATTGAACAGAGGAGGTGGATTACGTCACCAACTTTCCCCCGCTTACAGTGCTGTCCTGAGCTCCCTTCCCAGACGTCTCAACCCCCATTCACACCTTTGTTCCAGTGACCTCAATAGGCCACAGGAAACAATGGAGCGGAGTCCTAAGTTGGTTTCAACTGAAACCACTGATTAAATATGACCCACGCCCCCTTCACACCTGGGCACATGTGTTCAAGCACACGATCAATAGAGGGTCATAACCACCTCCAGGGGACTACGCCCACAGGGGTTTAAATACCTGGGTCTCTCCACCATTTGGTTGAGAACTGAAGAAGCCTTTCGGATGAGAGTGAAACGTCTTCAAGAAACAAAAAGAAGTCCAGTCGCCTTTTTTCAAGCTCCAGAGACTACTATGACCTGGATAACTGAGAATCTACACAGACATACTGTGAGGTGGTACCCTTTTCTCTTTAAACTGAGTCAAATTTCTCCCAAGGGAGATAAATAAAGAATCTTGATCTTGATAACCTAGAAATCAGACAGCTTTTGAATTTCCCATCCTCTGAAAATGTTCCAGACTACGCTTTGTATAATACACAGTGTGATTAGAAGGGCAAACAATGTGTTAAACAGGGTCCTTTGTCAAGCCCAAGATTGAATTATAATTGAGAGGTCAACAGTTGCAAAATAATGTATCAGCAATGTAAAAGCCAATAGTGAGAAAGATTTGTCTAAATTTCTAGATCTACATTTTCTCTGCCCATGCCAAACAGCTTGTTCATCTACTGACTCTTTGTTTTGAGTTTCTACCCCAGGTGCTGACAATCAGTCCTGATCTCAACCCCTCTGAAAGTGTCCATGATCAGCTTGTGTGTGTTGTTCATGGCAGAGTGACCACTACACTGGCTGACTTGAAACAAATGCTGGTTGAAAAATGGGATGCCACCCCACAGAAATGTTTAACCAAGCTGGTGACCAGCATGAGGAGGAGGCCAGGCTGTTGTGGTTGTGTATGGTTCTTCCACATGCTGCTAAGGCCTGTGTTTGTTAAACAAATAAATTGTTAAACTGCCAGTCAATAGCAGAATAAGCTATTTGTTAGCTATTAGTTTTAGGGCACAAAGTAAAAGATTTATTACAAAGAACAATTGTTACAACAATAAATAATTGACCAAACACAAATTTCCTTACTGCTTGTGCTAAGTTAGTTTTGTTTTTTAAAGGCCCATCCCACTGACTTTTAGGCCCTTTTTTTTTTTTGCATTTAAATCTGAGGCAGTGTTTGAACACAAATATATCAAAAACTGGTAACGATAAAAGCCTGAAATTTTGACTGGTCTTTACCATCAAAATGAATTAGGATCTATAACATGGAACAGATATATCAATTTTTCAAATTTAACTTTAATTTTTACCAGTTTTTGAGTTTGCTTAGACCCAATTTCTAGGACTCTCTCTTTTTGTACAATATTAACACCCAGCTGCCCAAGCTACATGCACAATATGCCGAATGTCTTACACTTCTAGACAAAGCAAACACTTCAACCAAAGCTCTGTCAGCTCTTGTCAGAATGGTATTTTCAAATCCAAACTACACATACACATAGCCAATTAATTCAATTCAATTTTATTTTTATAGCGCCAAATCACAACAGTCGCCACAAGGCGCTTTGTATTGTAAGGTAAAAACCCTGCAATAACTACAGAGAAAACCCACAGTCAAAATGACCCCATATGAGCAAGCACTTGGCACAGAAGAAACTCCCTTTTAACATACTGAGAGGAGAGACAGAAAAAAAGACTAATTAATAATAAGATACTAATAACTAGTGATTAAATGCAAAGTGGCATATAGAGTGAAAAGAGGTGAGAAACACTCAATTCATCATGGGACGTTTTAAGCCTAATCTTAAAAATAGAGAGGGTTCTGTCTCCTGACTCCAAGCTGGGAGCTGGTTCCACAGAAGAGGGCCTGAAAGCTGAAGGCTCTGCCTCCATTCTACTCTAAGTATCCTAGGAACCACAAGTGAGTCTGAGAGCAAAGTGCTCTGTTGGGGTGATACGATACTATGATGTCTTAAGATAAAATGGGCCCTGATAATTTAAGACCTTGTATGTGAGGAGAAGAATTTTAAATTCTATTCTGGGATCTAACAGGGAGCCAATGAAGAGAAGCCAATATGGGAGAAATCTGCTCTCTCTTTCTAGTCCCTGTCAGTAAATCAATCAACAGTCTTGTCCACAGCATAACTGCACACTGGTGGTATAAGCTGAACACACATATATTTCCACAAAAATATACAGTTTATTTTGCATAATTAGTACATCCCACTATAAAGTAAAGCAAAATTACGGGGGAACTGTTTATTTCTTGGGCGTGAATATCACTGTAACGCATTACAAAACACAAGAAATAGAAGAAATGGCCTGTAACTACAAAGAAAAAAGGAGGGGAAAATTAGGATGCATCTTGTCTTCTGTCTGGGTCTGTGTTCTACTTAAGTTATGCAGCAGCTGCATCGAGCTCCATCACCCTCTGAAACCAAACATTACAGCATTGTATGAAATATACAAAGTACTCAATATTATGTCTCACAGGTAAATGGATTTTAGTACCAATGAGAGGATAACATAGCATACCTGCACATATTCATGATGCAGTTGATTCACCCCATCAGAGTTGCTCAGAAACGGTACCGTGTATATTTGCTTCATACTTATTTGATATCTATGGAGGAGATATAAAGAAAATAGGCTTACTTTCCTATTATCTGAAAGGTCTGAATAATATTTGCTACAGTATAGCAGCTTAGATTAGGCTGCACCCTCTGCCCAGCCTACTGAAAATCCCATGTTTGACTACATGGTCAATCAGAGTATTCCAAAAGAAAACACAGTGTTCATTTTGTATGACTTTATTTAATGTAGCAACCTGTGTTCAGTGTTTGGCTAAAAGGTGTTTTAGAATTGCTAGGTGAGTGTAAGGTAGAAAATGAGCTTATAGTTTAGAGTACCAGGTCAAAGAAAGGTTATTCCAGTTAGCAGTTTCCAAAAGTGTGCTACTGCTTCCATTTTTTTGGGCCTTAGCAACTGCAAAAAATTGTAAAAAGGTCAGCTGACCCAGTCTCAGGAGTTGAAAAAAGGCAATTGGACTTGAATTTTTTTGAAGATATTTCACTTCTTATCCAAGAGGCTTCTTCAGTTTGGTGGAGAGTCCCAGGTATTTAAATCCTAGTGGGGTTGTCCCCTTTGCAGGCAGTTGTTGACCCACTATTAATCATGCACATCAGCACATGAGCCAAAATGTGAAAACGGAGTGGGTCGTTACCACCTGGGGTTTTGGGTGAAACCACTGTGAGACCATGCCCCATCCTACCATGTGACCACTGAGGTCACCTGCAGTAAGGTGTGAGTTGGGGTTGAGGTACCTGGGAAGGGATCTCAAGACTGAATTGTAGGAATCTGATGATAAGCCACCACCTCTGTTCAATGATGGCTGTTCACAGTCAAAAGTCAAAGTCTGATGCACACTGGTCAAGCAGAAAATATTCTAAAAAAAATTAGGACTTGACCCAGGTCTTGAAAATAAAAAAAATATGCACATGTTTAAAAACATTATTTTATGAGTTATAATTAGAGTATGTCTGGAAACTTCAGAATTTGTTTCTTTATGGACAATCCACTGATATTTTTGTTTTTGTTGTACAGCTTGCCATATTTGTTCAATCAGCATCAAAGTTGAATAAAAACAGTATTATCTTCAGTGACTAATAATTTCCTGGTGATTATTCTACAAACTATGTACCGTTCAGAAATAGTCACTAGTTTTCTTTTGCAGTGTGAAGATTTTTTTATTAATATTTTCTCAAATATGGGATTTTGCAGGAGTGCTGGATTTTCTTCATATTTTAATTGCAGGTAATCAGACATATTTTAATGCATCAGATTACGAATCATTCATTTTGATGGTGAGTAATACCAATAAAATTTTAGGATTTTATCTTTAATAGTTTTTGAGATATTCATGTTCAAACACTGCCTTGGATTAAAAAAAAAGTGGGTTGATGGACCAATATATAGAAGTAAAATATATAAAAGTATTTGATGTATCAAGCTGAAATTTCACATCGATTATTATATATGTGCAAACTTTGTACCATAAATTTTTTATACAAATCAGAGCTGGCTGAGCAGAAGACCTGTGCTGATCTGAGATGGAATGACCCTGATCTGCAACTAAGGAGGGAGAGTGTGAAGTGGAATTATTATTTATTGATAGTCGAGAGTTGAAAACAGGACTACTGGCTGAACAACTTCAGTGTGAACTTCTCAAGAAAAAAATAACATCTATCAATTTGTTATGCAATTCATGGTCGTGGGGGAGGGGGGGGGGGGGGGGGGGGGGGGGGGCTGGTTAGCGTAAAGTCATATTAGAATGATGTTCAATGGACTTTATCCAGAACCAGCCAGAGCCAGATTTTCATTGACCTGTTGAAAGAAAATCTACCAATTAGTTAGTACAAAGACTTAACAAACAAGAAAAACTGATGGCTAATAAAATAACAGGGTGAGACAGAAGAGCCATCATTTACTATCTCAAAAGTGTGGATTTCTGCAACCTCTTCTCACTTCAGTTTGGCTCATTGTGCCTAAACTAGTCATCAGGTCAATTCACAAATCTTTTCAAATAATAAGAATAAAAAATTGCAGGAAAGTAAAAAAAAAAAAAAAACCCTTGCATGAAATCAACTAAATTCAGGAAAGACAAGTATCAGACAAAAAGATGAAAATGATTTGGATGATGAAATGAGGGATATTATGGATGAGAAAAATGACCACCCCATGAGAACATTAAAAAGGATATTGTTACTGTCTGACAAAAAAAAATCTATGAAAATACTATGAAAAAGGCAAGACAATGAAAACACACTTTATTGTCAGTTTAAGCAGTATCTCCATTGGTTGTGAAAGTGTCCATCGAAGCACGTGTGTCCCACCTCTGGCCGTACCACCCTGCTCTCTCTTTGTTTGGAAGAGCATCTGTGGAAACAAATCTGTGGGCAGTTTCTTTTTTACAAACCATTTTTCAAAGTAAATTACTTGTATTTGCGTGACCTTATTTACAATTGTATCTAAATTTGCAGTAGTGGTTGTGCATTCATAATTGATATTTTTAAGGATTAGTGTACTTTGTTAACTCTTCTCATCTCAAAGATGGTGGCTAATGCAGCTCCTGACAGCAGGCTATTAATTTGATCTCTATTTTGATCTCTATTGCGATTGTATAGCTAATGTTAGGCGGCAACTTGTCACTGATTTGCTTTGATCAGTCACTGAGCTGAGGTTGCCAAACTCCATAAACAAACTTCTAATAAGAATTTAATTTTAATGCATCATCTAGTTTAACACTGTCTTTCTCACAGTGAGCTATTGCAACATTGTTCTTTCTTTTGTTTTGTTTTTTAATTTTATGCCCAGTTACTGGCATAAGATTTTTAACAATTTGTCATTTCTACACTTGAAAAATTTAAATTATGTTGACTGTTCTGTGCCTGGTATTTTTCAGGATAGAAATGTTTGCTTTAGAGCATTGTTCACTGACTAATGTTAAATACAGCAGGGAACAGAGGTCAGGGTCATCAGTGGAGAAGGTTTCTGGAAAAACTAGAACTATGTTAGCCAGAGCAAGGATGCAAACTCATACCAGTCTGAACTATGTCAACATGGCTTTCAGTGTACTAAATGTCTTGTTTATCTTTTCAAGATTCACTTGAAAGTGTCCAGGATGATTTGCTGATTTATGGCCCATGTGAATCTGCAAGTGAAGGCAGATATTATTAACAAGATATAATATATTGTACAGTCTTTGATTAAAAAACAACTCAAAGTGATTCACATGTCTGGGTTTAATAATCCATTTTATATAGTGTGTTCTTTATTTGTTATTGTTGGTTGTTGCCACTACTGCTTTTGTAAAGCATGTACATGATGGTGGAAATAAACGCTCAAAGCTACGACCTGGTTCTTGTTCGACTGGAGTAAGAAGTGAGAACGGTGCATACGAGTCAAGCCCGTCATTCTTACCTGCTGCTAGTACCGGTGAGTGGCTTTGAAATTACGTTTTAATTTCACCACAGCAATAATTTTATTAGTAATATTTTGATGTCAGAAAACACAAAAAACAAACAGGATTAAAAAGTTTAACAGGAATTAAGATATGCAGACAAAAACAGTGTTGAATTATATCAACAATGCATAAAATACTAAATATAATCTTTTGCAATCTTTTTGATTCAGTTAAACGTGATGAGGATGATTCTCTTGCTGCTGTTGTCCAAAGCTAATCTGTTAATGCAGGTAGCTTATTATTGTCATTAGCCTGTTTTTAGAATTATTGCAGTAACCTTGTTTGCATAGAAAAATGCATCTCAAAGCAGTTTGCAGATCATATTACAGCAAGTAATAAGAATTAAACACTAATTAATATAGATACAGTATAAATATGAAGTGTGTGTGAGATGCATTTAGTGCAAGAGTGTGTTGTAAAATTAATTCTACGTGCATTCACTTTTAAACACACTACTTCAGCAATACATGTTCTCTGTCTCTCACACACAGATCCAATCAGTTTTTTTGTTGAGTGGTCTAATTGGTGTACGGGCTCCTGTATGGCATGTAAGAGAAGTGTAGAGGGGTGAGAGCCAAAATTAGAACTGGTGTCAGTAACTGCTCAAGTGTGTGCAGGTCTGTAGTACTTAACTCTCAACAGCAAGCACAGGGACTTAGAATAGACCTTAATGTGCTGTAACATATAAACCCAAAATATTTAAAATCCCCCAAAGTTTGAAGTTTGTTAAAGTTTGTTCATTTTGTCACAAAGATCTGTTTTCTTGAAATGGTAGCTGTTGCATTGCTGATGCCAGTGTTATTGATATGTATGTAAAATGCAGACATATTTTAAAAAGTGCTTGATACGGCATTAATTCACTGACTTTTCTTGACTGTGGGACATTGTAATAAAATGTCATGTTTGATGTAAGGGAACTTTACTCTAGGTAAGGTTTACTCTGAAACATGCAAAGTTATTTAGACAAAGTTACTTTCCCAATAATTTTGGTCAATACCACTAAACGTGTGTGTATATGTACCTTAATAAGGATAGCATACACATTAAGGTGGAACTCTACACCCTCCATAAGACATACAGTACAGTATGTAACACTCTCAGTGCTGGTGAAACACACACACTGGGGAGAATATTTCACTTTCAGCATGAAGAGAAAGAACGTAGGCTGCCGGGACACATTGATCATATGCCCACATTGAACCACTGTGGATTTCTCCTTCATCACTGCAGCTGAATCAATCTGCTTTAGACTGAAGAGACCTCTATGGGTAGCCTACTGAGTCGCACATGTGCTTTGCCAGCATCAGCAACAGAGCTATAATATTTTCTATTTTCTCAGTGTCAAAAGTGAGTATTTCATTTTTTTTTGCACCACAAAGCACATTAACATTGCTTAATGTACTACTTAAGGTGTGAATAATTGCCCAAGAGCATATGTATCTGTGTGCATGCATATGCATGGTACTGCATGAAACGAGGGTTAAATCAGTAGCAGGGTAGGCTGAACCACAAGACTCAGAGAGTTTTTTCTTCAGTTTACTTTCAGATATTTTAACCTTTTAACACCTAAGCCTCAAAATGTCCACCAGGACGTTTTGCTTATTTGAACTATAGAAGATGAGGATGTAGCTTTGGCTTTTGATGCCATAGGTGTTGCTAAGCTAAGATGTAGCTTTGGCTGTTATTAATAGAAGGGGGAGGTCAAAGTTGCCACCTCTCAGTCTGACCCGGTCTGTTACACACCAGTTTTGAAACAACCTGATATCTGATTGGTCTTTTTGTGTGTTCAGGTATCTACAGGACTAAGTCAAGTTGTACTAGTCAGTCATTTGCAATGTGAGCCAAGTCAGTTGTTTAGCTCTCTGCTTTGTGGGCAGAGATTGTGTTTAGGTGTTGACAATCTGTGTTAGTTTTGGAAGTTCCACTGATGATTAATAAAAGTGATTCAGAATACCCAGGTTAACACCCTCCTGTTCGTGTGTCGAGGCACCCTTAGGCAAGCTACTGAACCCTGAGTTGCCCCCAATGCATCCACTGGTGTATGTGTGACTGGGTGAATGAGAGTTGTTGTAGAAAGTGCTTTGAGTTGAGTAGAAAGGTGCTTTAAGTACCATTTCACTGACCCCCCAAATACAAGCAAACAAATCTAATCCAGCTGTTGTTGCAAATGTTTAATCGTCCTGCTAAGGAATAAAGGACTCCTGTCTACTGAAACAAAGATGCTTTTAATTTGAAATTGTTACAGGAAGTAGTGGGTTTGTGTTGTTGTATGTCAAATGGACATGCTGGGAAAGTTCCAAGTCTGTTTGTTCTATAGTTGTTTCCATAGACAGCATAAGACATGGACGTGGCTTCTGGGTCAAAACATGAAGCCAGTGTGGGAATGCCTTAAGCCTGCGTTCTGTCTGAAGGCCACCACATAGTGAGAGCTGTGGTGGCCTTCAGACAGAGTAGCCTTGGATCTGTTACCTTCTGCAGTTCATGTAATTAGCTGACATGTCCACTATTTGAGGAAACATGATCATTACTATTAAACTTTCAGTATCGTTTGGTCGGGATTTTTGCTTGCATCTCTTTCTATTTTCCAATACACACTAAAAAACAAAGTTGTATTTCTGCTGTCAAAATTAGAAACACTGTGCAGCAAAGCATCCACTGGCAAGGTAATAAAGATGTCTGAGAGCTCAAGCTATGTGAATGTGGAGGAAAAAGTCAGGAATTTTATTTCTGACACTGCAGAGCTAAAGTGACAACCTGCGTCTAGCTGAAAAAATAATGAGCCAGGAATGCTTGCTCATCACTTTAAGAGGAGGATTTGCAATTAGGCAGGAGAATCTGACACATCCACACTCCTCGCGCCAGAGTGTTGTTTCTGAAGAACTCAGAAAGTTGCCCAGTCATGGCTTCCTCCAGGGACAGCAGTTAGGTACTTCACCTTACGAACACACGGCTGCAGCCGTCACTTGCCGCCTGACTGCATCTGCAGAAAAGCTGAGCGGGATGCAGCTGCATAAAAGGAATGATGAGTTCTGTCATGGCTGGAAGTCAGTGGCTGTGACCCCTGTGTAATGACTTCAATTGTGCAGGGTGTTCTCTTTCCTCTGGTCTGTACGTAAATACTGAAGAAGAAATTAATGTTGAAAAATGGCAATTGGCAAGCAGGTTTCACCTGTGAGTGCTTTCCATTTTCCTGGATGAGCACACAGGGCTATGTGGCAAGTAAACTGAATCAAGTAAGATTTCTTTTTTCCCCACCAGCTGAATTACTTCTATTGAAAATGGAGCTGAATAAAAAAGGCATGAAGTATAATCCTCTGCAAAAGTATTGTGGAGGAGTAAACTTGCCCAGTAGAAGCAAATTAAGATGTCAGCAGTAGTGTGTGGAAGTGCACACAGTCCTTTCAGCTCCAATGTTGGACTAGAAGCAGACAGGAAAGATGACCTCAATCACCATTGCAATTCCCTTTTTAAATCAGACTCAGTAAGAGCAACACTTGTCCCACTGATGCCATACTGGCTTGTACATGAACTTATCACCTTTAACAACTTAATTTGTCTAAATAGATTTCTATTATAGTAATCCATTTTTAACACAAATGTAGCTTCTGGTTGTGAAATGGAAAAAACAGTATTCTGTTCAATAGCAGATGAGGAAACTGTACTGAATGTGCATCATGTTTAGTAAAATGAATAAAAGGGACATGGCATCTAAAATAAAAAATTCAATAGCTAAACAGATAAAGAAGAAAGGGAATGTGTGAAGCATCAGCATCACACTCAACCTGCTGTCTTTACTTTTAACAGTTACCAAACTCAGATGGATCAGTGATTCCCAAAGTGTGGGAAGGTACTGCAGGTGAGCCACAGTAATGAAAGAAATTTAGCTTGAAATTAATCACATGTATGCATATTTACATATTTATATACATTTTGAGATTATTGCTCTAACCTGAATTTACTGCTCTTGTATTGAAGTTTGTGTCCCAGTGGCAGGTGGGTCACAAATTGGCATTAGCACTTTTCATATGACTGGGTAACGTTAGAAATTTATAGTCAACAGCCTGTGTTTCTGTTTTTTGGAATAAAAGTTTCAAGGAAATGCATCACTTTCTCTTGTATTTTGATTTGACTCTTGACTTTGGGAATGAATGCATTAGACCATTGTTGATAAAATGCAAACAGACGCTAGAACACAGAGACACAGGGGAGACAGGGACAAAGGGAACCAGGAATGCAATATACATAACCATAACTAAAAAAATATAGAACACTAAACAAGCTAAGAATCTAAACAAGCAAACTTAGAAACACAACAAAACAGAACATTAAGAGCAAGAACACAAAACGCTGGGCATACGACCCACAACCATGACAGTCTTAACTTTGGCTTTATGACAGAACTGAACTCTTTCTGAACAGAACTGTCAATTCATTATAAAAGAGCTACAGTGATGAAGATCAGGCATTAAGCAAATTGTTCATATTTATCAGACCCATAACAGCATGACTTATGAAATACAGGAAATTGGCTCATATGCCTCTTTGGATCCCTTTATGTCAAACACATTTTGGATCAGGTCTGATTATCCATGTCTCAAGCCCCTCTTGTAGAACCTAATCTTTTCCAGTAGATTACCCTCATGTCAGATTCAGAATTGTTCCAAATAATTTAGAGTACAACCAGCCTCAAGTCCAGAGGGCTCAATCATTTTAGCTATATCTGTAAGACTTAATAACTGTTTTATCTTGTTTGGACTTTTAATCGTGTCCATCAGCAGATTTGACTATGATTCATCCTGACACATTTTGGTACTGTTAAACACTGAAATCTGTTGCACTAGAATTTGATGTAGATTTGTCTTGTTTGCTTTGTGAGTTTGAACAGTCTTGTAATGTAATCATCAGCCAGCAGTGACTTTAAGCAAAGCAGTGTCCTTTGGACTCTCATGGTTTTAAGACATATGAGCCTACATTTCTACTTTGCTTCTTCCACTTATCTTCTACCTGCAAACTAAACATTTTAATATCACTTGGTAATAAGTCGAGTATCAGCAAATTAAGTGTGACCCAGATTCTGCTGTGCTCATTTACCAAGTCTGCATAGCGTAGTATTAGATAATGGGCAGTGAAGTGCTTATTTTTTGTTTGCTCTTGGAAGCCCCTCTGGGATGCTTTATTTGTTTCAACAATTTTATCAGTGTTTTTATTGTGTCATTATCATTTAATTTCTGTGTTTGAGCACAGCTCTATATCATGAATACATGAATTTATCTGGCTAGGGAGCTTGTTAATTGAGACGAGGCCTAACACTTTGGTGAGAAGGCAGCTCCTGCTAATAGGAAGACTGTTTTTCAGATTATGTGAAAACCACAGGCTGCCAATCAGGAGTCACCGCATATAAATAAGTGCCATATGCAGTGACTGAGTCATCAACAACGGCAGTACATCTCTCTGGAGTGCAGTTTTGCCATTGTCCTTTATACAGTTGTGGCCAAACGTTTTGAGCAGTCGTATATAGAGAACTATTAGTTTTCACAAAGTCACAAAGTCAGACATGACAAGGCGAGAGATCACTCTGTCAGGCTGATTGAGTTTGAATAGTAGATCGGATACTTTAAAAGGAGGCTTTGAGAATGAAATAAAACCCAGTCTGAACAGTCTGGTTGAAGTACAGTGCTTTTCCCAGCATGATGGAGCATCGTGCCATAGAATAAAAGTGATAACTTAGTAGCTTGGAACAAAAAAAATTGAAAATTTAGGTCCATGGCCAGGAAATCCCCCCCAGACCATAGTCCCACTGAAAACTTGTAGTCAATTTTCAGGGCAGATTGACAAAAACACACAAATTCTGACAAATTCCAAATATTCATTATGCAAGAATAGGTTGCTATCAGTCAGGATTTGGCCCAGGAGTTGTCAGCATGCCAGGGCGAATTGCAGAGGTCTTGAAAAGGAACGGCCAACACTGCAAACATTGATTTTTTGCAATAATGGAATGTAACTGGCAGTAAAACCCTTTGAAACTCATGAAATGCTTGTCGTTATATTTCAGTATACCATAGGACCATTTGACAAAGATCTAAAAATGCTGAAGCAGCAAATTTTGTGAAACCAATACTTTCATTCACAAAACATTTGGCCATAACCGTATATAGTCCGTGATGTGCTTCCAATTCAGATTGTCCAGAACACAACTACATTTCTTTTATGCTAATCTTTTTGCACATCAATGACATGCTGGGCTATGATGGCAACATGATCTGGTATTGTCCTCTGCAAATGCATGATACCTGCACTGCTCCTGCAAGGCTTGAAAGAGATGCCAATATTAATCTCAAGAACTGTTTATCTGTATACAAAAATGGTCAGTTTTAAAGGTGGGTTTTGCTGTCCAAGGTTATCAAATGACAGGAGAGATAGGAATGATTTCACAGTGAAGACTGACTAACTCTCACCTACTGTAAAAGAAAACAGAAAGTCATGAATGTTGAGCTTGTGCAGTGGAATGGAAAAACATATCTTCTGTCCCCAGCTACCCTGGTGTGGAGACATGTTTTCACTGCCAACTGGGAATCACAGTCACACCATATGCTGCAGAGAACCTGCTGAAGTGTTTCAGCTATCAGCAAACAGGAAACATGTCAGAGAATGAAAATGTGTCTGTGTTCACAGGACAGGCATGTGTGCTCATTACAGTTAATGTTTACATGTTAGATGTTGGCGTATACCTTGAACTGTACACTTGTACACAGTTTAATGAGCCCTGATTTGCAGAAGCAACAAAGATGAGACTTATCTTGGAATTCTCTCTCTTAATTATAGTATTCTGTAATCTGATTTAATACATTTTATGGGCAATTTGCACAGCTTCAATAAAAGCAGGGTTCCCAATTTAAACAACTTTTAGTGAAATTCCCAGAGAGGGTGCACTTAAATGTTCTTGAAACATAAAAGTGTGAATTATTGTTTTCAGGGACCTTTTTGTTTTATCACTTTTTATTTTCATTTGCTGTTTAGGCACCAAATCATCTCGCTAAGGTTTATTAGATTCTTGTTGGGGTTTAAAAAAGACCCCTTTACACCAATAAGCCTTAATCTCACATAAATTTAAAAAACCCAAGAGAAGACAGGGAAAAAAAAACAGGACGTGTGTAAACAGGTAAACAGAAACACAGACCAATTAAAGGGAGGTTACCAAATACAACACACAAGACAAGGGATAGAGAAACAAACAGACACTGGAACACAGGGACACGGGGAAGACAAGAACAAAGGAAAATGGGAATTAAATACAAATAACCATAACAAAGAATAGAACTGAGATATCTAACTAAGAAGGCCTGGGGATATACATAACAAAACCAACTAGGCATTCCCGTAAAAAAGGTACAAAATACAAACTGCAAAAACTTAATAAACCATGAACCAAACGAAGACAATGAATAACAGAACTGAAAGACCAAAAACAGAAGATGCTGGGTCACACCCGCAGGATCATGACACAACTAATGTTATGTAACTGATGGATTTCTGAAACCAAGATCTGACTTTTTCATGTTTGCTTATGTATTATGAACAAAAATGGACCAATAAAGGGTCTCCAACTATAGTGATGAGGTCAGGAAAAAGGAGTAGGTAAGGGAAGGTTTGGTACTCAATATTTTTATTAATAAAAACATAAAATATAAACAAAGCTGAATGACAGCAACATGGGCACATTCTGCACATGCACTCTAATGAGTGAACGAAATTTCAGGAGATACTATGACCTAAAATATACGGACTAAATACATAACTAAATACCCATGAGGAAGATGATACGTGTCTTCTGGTTTATCAGATGGACAACTCGACTGGCACAGAATGGCATGATTGTTCCAGAGGTGTCTGTAGTCATCAAGCACTCTTTGCAAGACATTCATGAAGACATACCACAGAAGGGCATTTATGATAAGGCATCTAAAAGTAATTGGTAAAAATTTAACTGTAAGGAAGGCCAGTGTTTACCATTCTCTATGAAAGGTGCCAAAACTTGAATGTTAGTGCCACACAAGCCAAAAAAAAAAATATGTCCACCAAACGGAGAATATATTGTCTGGTGGAGAAACACAAAGACCAAATAAAAAGCTACACAGACATTTAGGTACACTTAAAAGCAATTATGATCACTTAATGGTGTAAATGAAGGATATGTCTCGTTTGATTTAGTTTTAATACTTATACTACTGTATACACAATGACACAATTTTGATTTGTCAAAATAGAGCTTAAAATATACAGAGAGGGTGTCTGTCTCCTGAATCCAAGCTGGGAGCTGGTTCCACAGAAGAGGGGCCTGAAAGTTGAAGGCTCTGCCTCCCATTCTACTCTACTCTGATTATTCAAGACCTTGTAGGTGAGGAGAAGGATTTTAAATTCAATTCTAGATTTAACAGGGAGCCAATGAAGAGAAGCCAATATGGGAGAAATCTGCTCTCTCTTTCTAGTCCCTGTCAGTACTCTAGCTGCAGCATTTTGGATCAGCTGAAGGCTTTTCAGGGAGCTTTTAGGACAGCCTGATAATAATGAATTACAATAATCCAGCCTAGAAGTAATAAATGCATGAATGAGCTTTTCAGCATCACTCTGAGAAAGGATGTTTCTAAAAATGCACAAACCAATATTTGTTTAATATATGCACTGAAGGACATATGCTCAAAAATGACTCCAAGATTCCTCACAGTGTTACTGGAGGCCAAGATAATGCCATCCAGAGCAAGGTTATTATCGTTAACAAAAATGAACTGAAATTATGGATAAATTGCCCTTTTGTTTTTGTGTTTGGGAGTTATTGGACAGATATTAAATCTTTTTTTCTGTGTTATGGCCCCTGACCTTGTGGTGGAACTGGTCCCCAGTTACAGGTACTTCTAAGTAACGACCTCACCTGGGGCAACAACATTTCCAGTCAGATAAGATAAGATAAGATCAATAGAATGTAATAGAATGACTGACATATGATCTGCTAGTAAATATATTAGAGGGTTAGCTAGGCAACTATTAATTATGAGGTTGAAACAACACTAAGACCGAGATAGATCGTACCGTTACATTTAGCTGTCCTGCACTGGTCAGCAGCCCACCACAAGTTAACTAGAACTCCGTTTTATTAGTTTCATTTCAACAGTCTTTGAAATGAATTTGGTTCTTAGCATTGAAGGTCACAATGTTTCTCCAAGTCCAGCAAAATATTTTTTCCTCCAGTTATCTGGAAGTTCCGTGTTGAGAGTGAAGAGCAGAACATTCATCACACCAAAATCTGTGGCAGTCGGCCAGATCCTTGTGGAAAACTGAACCCTCCAGGACAGCAATGTCAACTGTTCCAGGGAGAGTTTTCTCCTCCAGCAGCTCCATCATCTCTCTAAAACACTCTGTACTGAAGTAAACAATGAAAAGTTTTTACATTGTTCAGCAGTGTGGGACACATTTCAGAGAATATCTCAGAGAACATTACTGAAGTAAACATAATACAACAAAGGCAAAATTCCAGTATCACTCTATTATTCAAACATCTTGATCAGACAGTAAAGGGTTAAAAAGACTGCTCCTGCTTAAAGTAGTTGCTTATGTCACACTGTAAATTCCTATAGTGTTTCTGGCTTACATAAATTAGTTCACTTTATTTAAAAATGAAGAATATACAGACCCATTCCAAAAAGTTAGAATATCATGGAAAAGTTGATTAGTTTCCATAATTCCATTCAAAAATTTAAACTTTCATAGATTATAGATTCAGGGCCCACAATTTAAACAATTTCAAGTATTTATTTGTTTATTTGTACATAATTTGGGCTTCAAGCTCATAAAGCCCACGAAAACAGGATATCAAAAAATTTGAATACTGTGGAGAAATCAGCCCAAACTACTTCTCAGTTTTTGCAGAAACAAAAAGAAATCACATCAAATCAATCAAAATATGGTACCTTTAAAATGATATGTCAATCTTCAATACTTGGTTGGGAATCCCTTTGCTTTAATCACTGCCTCAATGCGACGTGGCATTGAGGCAATCAGCCTGTGACATTGCCTGGGAGTTATGGAAGCCCAGATTTCCTTGATGCTTGCTGTCAGCTCTTCTTTGTTGTTGGGTCTGGTGGCCCTCATTTTCCTCTTGAGAATACCCCATCAATTCTCAATGGGCTTTAGGTCCAGGGAGTTGGCTGGCTAGTCAAGCACTGTGATGGCATGGGCATCAAACCAGGGTTTGGTGCTTCTGGCAGCATGGGCAGTGGCCAGGGCCAGGTCCTGCTGGAAGATGAAATCTGCATCTCCATACAGATCCTCAGCAGAAGGAATCATGAAGTCCTCTACAACATCCTGGCAGACTGTTGCGATGACCTTGGATTTAAGAAAGCAGAGTTTACCAACACCTGCACCAGACATTGCACCCCAAATCATGACTGATTGTGGATATTTCACACTGGACCTCAAGCAGTTTGGGCTCTGTTCCTCACCTGTCTTCCTCCAAACCCTTGGACCTTGATTCCCGAATGAAAGACACACTTTACTTTCATCGGAAAAGAGGACCTTGGACCACTGGCCAACGGTCCAGCCCTTCTTCTCCTTGGCCCAGTTGAGACGCTTCCTACGTTGGCTCAGGCTCAGAAGTGGCTTGACCCAAGGGACCCGACAGTTGTAGCCCATCTCGTGGATGCGTCTGAAAGTGGTGTCTTTCTGGATCTCTGTCAGATTCTTGAATCTTCTCTTTTTGATAATCCGCTGAAGCCCAAGGTCATCTCTTTTGCTGGTGCATCTTCTCCTGCCACATTTTGTCCTTCCACTAGACTTTCCATTGATATGCTTGGACACAGCAGTCTGTGAACAGCCAGCCTCCTGGCTATGAAGTTTTGTGGCTTACCCATCCTATGGAGGGTATCAATGATGGTCTTCTGGCCAGTTGTTAGGTCTGCAGTCTTCCCCATATTGAACTGAACTGAGACATTTGAACCAAACTGAAGCAATTTAATGACCCCTGGGGAAACCTGTGCAGGTGCTTTGAGTTTAGTAGATGATTAGTGTGTCACACTCAGTTTAAAACATTCATGCCCTGTAAAATTTGGGCTGATTTCTCCACAGTATTCTAATTTTTTAAAATCCTCTTTTCGTGGGCTTTATGAGCTGGAAGCCCAAATGATGTAAAAATAAACAAATAAATACTTGAAATCATTTAAATTGAGGGCCCTGAATCTATAATCTATGAAAGTTTAACTTTTTGAATGGAATTATGGAAATTAATCAACTTTTCAGTGATATTCTAATTTTTTGGAATGGGTCTATATGCTTTTTACTAGCTTTCATTAAGTTACTGTTAATTGCATGATGAGAATAGAAGTCTACTCAAGAACGAGGATGTCTGGGTTCTGTTACAACAAAACAACAGCTTAAAAGTTCTCATTCAAGCACTGCAATTATTACTGAGGGTTTTTTATAGTTAATTTTTTTTAATGTAGTCATTACAATTGCTACTATAGAAACTGCATTTAAGGGTTCCCAGCAAGTTTAGTAAAAAGTTGCATCACTTTTTAAGTGTACTATTCATTTTTTTACTACTTCATTAACACATAAGACCCATAAGAACAAGCAGATTAAAAATCTGGTAAATGGGCAGGTGTGAAATTAAGTTTAAAAGTCTTTGTTGCTGTAAGGTTGGATTTTTATAGACATTTAAATTTGTAGATGGGAAATTGCAGAGTGTGTGAATGTGACAATTCTTAAAGATATTTTTTGTATGTTCAGAATAATTGGTTAATTGCAACTTTATATAAATATATATTAATTTTACCATGAAGACAGAAATAGAACACAATAGATTTAGGATTTATTTTTAGTGCCCCTGACCTTGCAGAGCCTACCTGGCCTGTTCAGCCAGGTAGGCTCTGCAGATATGTACTATATGTGATTAGGTTTCCTATGGGTCAGTTTCAGAATAGGTTTTACTGACAGAGTTGAAAAGAAACTGAATATTGGACTTATGTTCATCAAGTGGCATAAACAATACTCCAAATGTTAGTAAAATAAAACGGGTTTTCGTTTTAGCTCAGCTTATAGCTTGGTTTTCTTTTCATGCTCAAGGCTGAAAAAAGAGAAATCATTATTACAACTGTACTTTCTGTATAATCACCTCAACACCTGATATTCATCAGAGCTGTATCTGTCATGCTGTTAGTGTGATCTGTGTCTCGCATTTATGTTTTAATTTCCCATTGTGTTCCAGCAAAAGAAAGCCTGCTCTGATTGTGTCACACGGTCAAAAAATGGTTTGAAAATACATAAACTGAAGCTTGGTTGTGCTTAGCTTTTATTTTAAAGGGGGTTAGATATTCCAGTGCTGGTCCCAGGGTAGCTGGATGAAATGTGTTTTCTCTGTTTGTTCCACTCATCAGTTCACATCCCCAGGAGAGTCTTTAGAACATCACAGTCTACCTGATTAATTACTACGCACAGGCATCTGAAAGCAACTGGTACTAATTATGGGCATCATTTGTCACTTGACACATGTAGTGATTTGGTTTTGAGTAATAATTCTTGATCATTTAAATGTAACTGTAGTAAGTCACACTGATTTCACAGCTGCCATGAATACAAAATTGTCATCTTTGCATATCATTAAAAAGAGACATCAATGGACAGCCATAAACACATCTGCATTTTTAAGTCTTGTTGCATTCTGAAGGAGCACCCATGCATTGCTCTCTCTCTCTCTGTCAGCTTTTGCAATCAGAATCAAACTTTATTTATTAATTTCTAGTGTTCATACAAGTACATGTGTATTATGGCAATACCAGAGCTGACAGTCAGGAAAAAAAGAGTAAGAGAGAAAAACATTGGAGAAAATAGTATAAAAGATAAGGATAAGGGGGCAGAGCACAAATGGAAAAATACAGGGGTTCCCCAACTGCTGCAGCCATTGAAAACAAACAAACAAACAAACAAACAAATAAACAAAAATATACAAAAAAGAAATGGCGAATGAAATAAGGAAACACACACACACACACACACACACACACACACACACACACACACACACACACACACACACACACACACACACACACACACACACACACACACAAATACTCACCCATTTATATGACTGGCTCCTCTGAAAAAGAAAACCTCCAATCAGAAGTGCCTGACTCCCTGGTATAACTCACAAACATGCAGCTTAAAGCAGATAGCCCGTAAGCTGGAGGGGAAATAGCATCTCTCTAATTAAGAAGATCTTCATTTAGCCTGATAAAAGTCTCTTGCTCTTTAAAAAAGCTCTCTGTAAAACTAGGACATCTTACTATTCGTCACTGATTGAAGAAAATAAGAACCCCAGGTTTCTTTTCAGTCGTGCTGACAAAGAGTCGGAGCTCTGTTGAGACGAGTATTCCTTTAACTAGTCATGACTTCATTCATTTCTTCATAAATAAAATTTTAACCATTAGAGGCCCCGTGGTAGACCCAGGACACGCTGGAGAGATTATGTATCTCGGCTGGCCTGGGAACGCCTTGGGGTCCCTCCGGATGAGCTGGAGGAGGTGGCTGGGGAGAGGGAAGCTTGGGCTTCTCTGCTTAGGCTTCTGCCCCCGCGACCCGGCCCCGGATAAGCGGAAGAAAATGGATGGATGGATGGATGGATAGAGAAAAAACATTTACAACAATATCACTCACAACTCCTTAAAGAAAAATTAGAAACCTGTCTCAGAGTGATGGTGAAAAGCTAGTTCATGTGTTTATTAGTTCTAGGCTGGACTGTTATAATTTATTACTTTCAGCATATTTCTGCCATTGGCTCTCTGTTAATGTCATGATCCTGGGTCTGACATGATGTTTTGGTTTTGAGCCTCGACCCATTTATGTTAAGTTGTCTATTGTGGTTTTGCAAATTTGGGTTTTGTTTTCCTTTAAGAGATTCTTTTATTGTTATGTTCTTAGTTTAAGGTTATGTGTATCTTCACGCTTTCTTAGTTTAGTTGCCTGAGTCTTGTGTTTGGTTTAGTTTTGATTCCCTCAGTGTCCCCTGTGTTTTTCCTGTTTTGTTCTTACTTCCTGTTTTACTTTCCATGCCTCCTGCTCTCTGTGTCATGTTGAGTTTTGCTTCCCTCCTGCCTATATGATATGATTCTGTCCTCCTGTTCTCTCCAGCGGTCAAAGGCCTTTTGCCTTTGCCCTTTGTTGCGTCCTCGCCGTTGGCTTTCCCTGCTTTGTGTTCATGTACATGTTCAAGTGAGTTTACTGTTTTGTTCTGCTGGCCTGATCCACTGAGTGTTTTTTTTCTTCACTCACCTCTTTTCACTCTCTATGTGTTTATATACCACTCTTTACTTACTATATAAAGCACCTTGAGGTGACTGTGACAAGTCACCAATCATCTGTTGTTCTGGACTGTTCTGTGGATGACTATAGATTTTTTAACCACCTTTCAGCCTTAATTCCTACTCACTGCATGATTCACATCCCAACTGAGCACTGTTTCTGTACTCCCCCATTTGATCATAGCCTCCTGAGCCCTCCCCTCCTGAGTTAGATAGAAAGCCAAACACTTAATGACAGTTTCTATTCACTGTCTTTAGGTGAATACTAGAAGTTTCATTTGTCCAGCTAAACAACTGGTTGCTAATAAAATGGAAAAAACATGCTATGATTTTACTGAACATACATGTGTGAACATACATGGTAATACAGTATACATAAGGCAAAAACAGAACTATTCTAACAAACTTAAAAGTCAGTTTCATCCTATGACAGGATAAGTGGAAGAGAATGGATGGATGGATTTGATACAACCACTTTTTAGTTTTCAACACAGCCTGAACTCTCTTAGGCAAGCTTTAAGTAGTCTTCAGGAATACTTCTCTGGGTTTCTTGAAGGACATTCCAAAGCTCTTATTTGGATGTTATTTGGCTGCCTTTTCTTCCATTCTCTGTCAAGATGATCCCACACTGCTTCAGTAATGTTGAGTTCCAGGTCCCGGGGAGGGCAATCCATGACTAATAGCGTGACATTGTGTGAGTGTTTTCTTTTTTTCTATCCAGGTATCCTTATATTACATTGGCAGTGTATTTGGAATCATTGCCATGCTGAAAAATTAAGCTGTTGCAAATCATGTTATCCAGATGGTATTGCATGGTGGATCAAAACTGATGGTATGCTCATAATTCTATTAATTTTGACAAGATACCTAACACCACTGACTGAAATGCAGCCCCAAACCATGACAGAGCCTCCACTTTGTTTTACAGATCTCTGTAGATACTAAGTGTTGCACCTGTCCTTCCGACCTCCTCCGTACTGCACATGCTGATGCTTTGAACCAAAAATGTAAAATCTGGATTCCCTTGACAGCCACATTTCCACTGACACCATTTCTGAAGAGGTTTCAACTAACATTAGATGGATCAGCTGAAGGGCCACATGCATCTTTCAGATCGTGTGTCAGGTCTTTGCTGCTTTTTTCCCCACTTCTGAAATACATGACTTTCAGACACTGTTGATGTGCTGTAGATAGTATTTTTAGGCTTGTTACATCTTCTTTTGGCCTTCACTTGTCCAATTTTCTCATTTTTTTAAGGATACATTGCACACCGTGCCAACATATGTCAAGTTTGCGGCTAATTACCCTTTTGGAATCACCTTGTTGGCACAAAAATACTAATAATACTACTAATAATAATTTTATGCCTGTCAAATTGTGTTATCTTAGGCATTTTTCATATCTTCAGTTAAAGAAATGGTACAAATGATTTGTTGTTGAAACAGACTGCTAGTGACAAAATTCTTAAAGATGCCTAGGTCATTATTAAGTTACTTAACTAACAAACAACAAAAACATTACTCTGAAAATGATCAGGTATGAGTACTAGACTGAAAACCAGTGAAAAAGCAATCAATTGAAAATAAAAAGACCTTCAGAAAGCCTGGAGAACTATTGCTCAAGACCACTTTTAAAAAAAAGAAGAAGAAAATATTCAGCTTAGTATATTTTAGTTCTTGAATTGAAGCAGCTATGAGAATAATACATTACCAGACATGTTATTGTCACATCTGATAAAGACTTTTTTTCCCTCTCTGTCAATTAACTCACATTTCTGTTAATTTCAGTTATACTGACAGCAGCTGAAAGTGTGCATGCATATCAGTTCTGTTTTTGGAGTAGATATGGCCATAAGTAAAGATGTAAAATACTGTTAGAATTATTGTTTATGTGCAGGAATGTGTTTTAATTGTCAAGTGACTTCTAGCTGCTCTATGCTTCACTCTTTAGCTCACTAGCTAAAATGAAAAGACTTTGCAAGTGGGGCTCTACGGGATGCCAATAATTGTGCAACTTAATTTGAGTATTTTACTATGCTGGGCATTGTGTTAAAGACCAAGAGTTACCTCTGTTGCACAGGATAAGTTCATCAGAGTTACCATCCTCAGAAATCGCAGGTTAACACCACCTCAGATGAGAGCCCACCTAAATGCTTCAAGTAGCAAACATATTTCAACATTTCATAAGACTGTGTGAATCTGGACTTCATGGCCAAATTGCTGCAAAGAATCCCCTTCTAAGAAAGAACAAGAGGAAGAGAATGGATTGAGCCAAGGAACACAAGGAATGGCCATTAGATCAATGAAAGTCTATGCTTTGGTCTGATGAGTCCAAATTTGAGATTTTCGGTTCCAAACAATATGTCTTTATAAGAAGCAGAAAAGGTGAGCAGATGGTTCCTACATGTGTAGTTCCCACTGTGAAGTATGGAGGAGGAAGTGTGATGGTATGGGGGGTGCTTATTTGCTGGTGACACTGTTGGCGATTTATTCAAAATTCAAACCATGCTTAACCAGCATGGCTACCACAGCATTCTGCTACATGCCATTCAATCTGGTTTGCGCTTAGTGGCACCATCATTTGTTTTTCAACAGGACAGTGACCCCAAACACACCTCCAGGCTATTTTACCAAGAAAAAGGGTGATAGTGTTGTGTCAGATGACCTGACCTCCACAATCACCTGATCTAAAACCAATTGAGATGCCTTTTGTGACCGGCTACTCAATTGCGTAAGTGTTTTCAAATGCTGGTCAAATTGTAAATACAAATGATAGAACAATAATTCTTTTTGCATATAAAACCACTTACATATCATGCATTCAATGTGTTGCACTGTAAGGACTTCGCAGAAATTGCGTAAGTGCAACAAATCTATTCAGTGCTCTTTATCGTTTTCAATACGATAAAGAGCTATGACATTTCTGTATCTAACAAAATATATAAAAACAAATAACAATTTTCAATTTCTTTGTGGGTTAGTGCACTTTATAGCTACCTTCTGTAGTTAATATGGATTTCTTTCATATATATTATTAAAATTAGGGTTATGAAGATTCTACTGATGTATAGTTGAAATATTCCACAAAATGGTACTACAGCATGTAAAGATGTGGTCTGGTGGACTTGTTCTATTCTAGCTCATAAAGGGTTAACACTTTTAAATTTACTACATGAATCTTTGTGTTCCCTCATAGTCTGGATGACTTCAGTATTATTTACAATGTAGGAAAAAAATAAAACATTGAATGAGAAGGTGAGTCCAAACTGACTGATACTGTACATGCATGCGCACACACACACACACACACACACACACACACACACACACATACGTGTTTTCGTGAAATATAAGGACGTATGACAAAAATAGGACAAATGGGAACGTGCCTTTCCAAAGGTTCTAGAGGCCTGAGAATCAAATGGTTTTTGACCCATGCTCTCAGGAAAGCAGTCATCTATTTAGATTTTAGCTAAAGCCATATTTTGGTCAAACCTGATTTTTATGCGACTTATGGGGACATTGTCAGGTTTATGTGACTTATGAGGACTATAACCTCTCACACAGTTATTTCATGTCTAAGTGAATTGTAAGACCCAGAGATACACACAATTTTTTCGAGTATACGTGACTTATGGAGACCAGATAACTACAGTGTCAGTATTTGCAAGATGGCCTGTTTGAAATATCTGCATAAGAAGCATAGCTGTATATTCATCACACTCGCCAGTCAAGTAACATTTGAAATAAATCAGATATTTGTTATTAGAAGATAGTAAATCTGAGCTGTTCTGGGACTTAAAAGAGACATAGTCTAAGAATATGGTAAGTCTATTGTTTAATCGTTATTGTACGGCATTTATGAATGTTGTAGATGGCATTCATGTGGAAAGGGAGGAAAAAAAAACAAAAAAACTGACTTTCTTGAGTTTTTCCTTTTTTTAATTGCTGGTAACAAAAGTAAACTGAAACAATAAGGTTTCTTGAACATTGTGCTATTTTAAAAAAAAGATAAATAAAATTACATGAACAACTAAATAAAGAACTGACAAAACTGAGCACCTTACAAAAGCAGAGAATGAAAATAAAATCTCCTACCACTGATAAAATTGCACCAGAGTCAAGTTTAGGAGTTTATAGTTCTATTTATTCATCCTCCTTTTTAATGCTACGATTCTGTTGTGTATGTAGTATTTTATTCCAGCCCAGTCTCTGTCTTTTAGAGCTACTGGTTCTGCCTGAAGGCAGGCATCACAGTCCCTTTTACCTGGTACCTTGCACCTTGTTATGAAATGTAACATATGCCGTTCGACAGCCTTCACTTCATCATCTGTCCACTTGCTTCTCACCTTCCCAGCTGTCATATATGCAAACAAAATAAAATGTCTTTACTGAAGAATAATGATGATGAAAAATGTTTAATATAAGATAATCTAGATAGAAATGTGAATATAAAATGCTCTTTTTACCTTGCTTTTCATTGGAGCATTTCAAAGATGTACCCACAATAATTGCTGTGTCCTGCTGTGAATCTGAAAAGATGGAATATGTATCATAATAAATATACACATCTTTAAAAAGAATACTATTTTCATAACACAGGGGATATAAAAAGTCTACACACCCCTGTTCAAATGCCAGGTTTTCATTATGTATTTAAAAAAAAAAAATCACATCCAGATAAATAATTTCACAACTTTTTCCACCTGTAATGTGACCTATAACCTGTACAACGCAACTGAAAAAACAAATCTTTCAGGGAGGTGAAGTTAAAAACACCTGAGATAATGTGGTTTTATAAGTGTGCTCACCCTTTTATAACTGGGGATGTGGCTGTGTTCAGATTTAACCGTTTACATTCAAACTCATGTTAAAATTGGAGTCAGCACACACCTGTCACCAATTAAAATGCCTCTGATCAACCCAAAACAAAGTTCAGCTGTTCTAGTAGGCTTTTCCTGACATTTGTGTAGCCACATCTTCCAGTGCAAGCCATGGTCCGCAGAGAGCTTCCAAAGCATCAGAGGGATCTCATTATTCAAAGATATCAGTCAGGTGAAAGCTACAAAAGAATTTCCAAGGAATTAAATATACCATGGAATACAGTGAGGACTGTCATCATCAAGTGGAGAAAATATGGCACAACAGTGACATTACCAAGTACAGGACGTCCGTCCAAAGTTGATAAGATGAGAAGAAAACTGGTCAGGGAGGCTGCCAAGACACCAGCAGCAACGTTGAAGGAGCTGCAGGAATTTCTGACAAGTACTGGCTGTGCACTACGTGTGACAACACTCTCCCATCTTCTTCATATGTCTGGGCTATGGGGTAGGTACAAAGAAAAACATCCAAGCCCAGCTTAATTTTGCAAAAAGACATCTGAAATCTCCTAAACGCACGTGGGAAAATGTGTTATGGTCAGATGAAAACAAGGTTGAACTTTTCCAAAAGGTATGTTTGGCGCAAAAACACTGCTCATCACCAAAAGAACACCATACCTACAGTGAAGCATGGTGGTAGCAGCATCATGCTTTGGGGCTGTTTTACTTCAGCTGGAACTGGGGCCTTAGTCAGGGTGGAGGGAATTATGAACAGTTCCAAATAGCAGTCAGTATTGGCACAAAACCTTCGGCCTTCCGTTAGAAAGCTGAAGAGGAACTTCATCTTTCAGCACGACAATGACCCAAAGAACACATTTAAATCAACAAAAGAATGGCTTCACCGGAAAAAGACTGAGGCTTTGGAATGGTCCAGCCAGAGTCCAGGCCTGAATCCCATCGTACATCTGTGGGGTGACCTGAAGAGGGCTGTGCACAGGCAATGCCCTCACAATCTGTCAGATTTGGAGTGGTTTTGCAAAGAGTGGGCAAATATTGCCACATTAAGATGTGGCACGCTGATAGGCTCCTACCCAAAAAGACTGACTGCTGTAATAAAAGCCAAAGGTGCTGCAACAAAGTATTAGTTTAAGGGTGTGCATATTTATGCAACCAGGTTATTTAAAGTTTTTTATTTTATATTTGTCCCCTTTAAGGGCTTCAGTTTATTTTTCAATTGCATTGTATAGGGTTACTTTTTTGACATTTCACTAACTCCTCTTAATTGGAGAGGAAAGCGAAATGTCAAAAAAGTAACTTAAAGGGCCAAATTGTTGATTGATTTTTTACATCAAATCGTGGACCGGAAGTAAGGGGCGGGGCCGGATGCGGCCCACGGGCCGCAACTTTAAGACCCCTGGTATAGGTTATAGGTCACATTAAAGGTGGAAAAAGTTGTGAAATTATTTGTCTTGCTGTCATTTTTTTTACATCATGAAAACCTGGCATTTGAAAAGAGGTGTGTAGACTTTTTATATCCACTGTACGTTCACTTATTTTATTCACTGCATTCACCATATTTGGGTGTATTTCATATTTTCACCTGTTGGTTCAGTGCTGACGATGCTTTTTGTCGACGTGCCTTCCAAGTGGTCCAACATGACTGAATCTGAAGTGGCCTCCATGTTGCTCAATGTGGTTGAGTCAGGTAGGTGCTTTGGGTCCCCAGAAGTCTCAGTTCTTGAACCTTGGAAACGTAACAATTAAGTAAAGTATCTATACAACATGTCCTCTGAGAACTTTGTTATTAAAACATACTGAAAAAGCCACAACACCTCTCTGCTGATGCAGGTCAGGAATGGTTTCTTCATCAGAATCGTCGTCAGTCGTGGCAACCTTATCTGGTTGGGTAAAAATAGTCAGGACAAATTATTAAAATTAAAGGCCAAACACATGTTACATATGAATCTTTGTAACTGATGTTTCATATTACCATCAGGATGTATGTCAATGTCATCCAGTCCTTTCCCCTGCAGGTCAGACAGTTTCCCTTTTTCCATTGCTATCAACAGTTTACTGACTTTTGCCAGCTGTATGGTACTCTCTGGAAGCCGGTAGAACTCTCGGTGGATCCGGACATCGTGTCCAAGAAAGGTAGCAAGCTGATCCATTTCATTTTCTTTTAGATTTAGTACTGTGGATAAAGTGGCAACTTGCTTCCGCAATCTTGTTGACGTGAGTGCCTCTGGGTTCTTTGCACCACATTGCTTTGCATACTTGCGAAGGCAGTCAGAGCCTCTGTAATGGGAAAGTGCACCTGGACGTGCAAATAAGTATACATTCTCTGTGGGGACTTGACACTTACTCCTGTTTTCCATGAGGAGGTTCATTGCTATGATCATGTCAGGTGTGAGAAGCACAGGCACCATTCTTGACCTTTTACCACGAATCTCAACTCTATCAAAGTACTTTGCAAGCTTCCTCTCCAACTCATTGAGGCACATCATAATGTCGGGGTTCAGCTCTGTGCAATTCCGGGATGTAAAAGCCTGGACCTCCATTTTTGAAACTTCCCCCTGCCGTTTTCTGTTAAATAGTACTACTTGTGTCAAAGTTACTTTAGCAAGATTTCCAAAGTTTGTGTTGTTAGGTTTTTCCTCCACATCCTTCATGCATTTAGCACACTCAGCAGCAAGAAACTGGTGCAGCAGCGACACATCCTGTGTAAATGGCAAAAGCTGGGGTTTATTCCATTTGGCTTGTTGAAGCGTGCCCAATGCAGCAGCTGAAATTGACTCTGCCCATTTTTTCTGATACAGAGTGGCAAATTGCTCGGCTGACTTGGCAACATCATGGCGATGTGCAATGATAGCACTGCACTGTACAATTCCTGCAAGTTTGGCTAAACTGTGCCCCAATTTTAGAGCCAAGGATGGGACTTTATATGAGTTGCTTTTCAAGTCATAACCAGCAACAGCTCTGACAGCTTGTATCACGTGAGGAAAGTTGCTGGGCATAACAAGGTCTTCTGTCCTCTTCAGAGGTGTTTTAGCTCTAGCTTCTATCAACAGCCTTGCTATCTCTCTCATTTTCTGGCGAATGTAATCATTCCTTCTTTCATGCGGTTTCCTGCTGTTGTACAGTGACTCACCAAGGGAAAGAATGTCTCTTTCACTTTTTACAACCAAGGAAATGCCATCCTGGTTCATTTCACAAGCAATCTTCCAAACAGCTTCATGAACTTGATTGGGTTTTGGCAAGTCAAGATGTATCCGCTTTCGTCCAGTGGGAGAGTCTCCTTCAACAGGCTTCTGGGGGCACCTTCTCACATGTCTCCAAAGGCTTTCTCTTGCATATAGCCCTTGACAAAATTTGCAATGACGGTAGTCCTCAGATTGTTTTTCTATAGTGGGTCTTCGACAAGCAACAAATGCTCCAGTACCTTGGACTGCCACAGAAGCATTATGTTCAAAGTTTCCCCTCTTTTTAAGACACCGTAACAGCTCTCTTCTGTTGTGGGAACCTTTAGCGAAACTGAAAGCCATTGTTACATCAGGCTGGTTACCGTGTGCGCTTTCGAGGTGTCTTGCCAATTTAGAAATGGGTTTTTTACAATACAGACAATATTGCTTCTTGTTGTACTTGCTCTTCCTTCCTGTTTTTGGCAATGCTGTGACTTTTACGGAGCTGTTATTGTGCGACATGCTCTCTGTTGAATCGGCACTGCAACTTATCACTGAAGAACTATGAGAACCAGTGATTTCCACACTGTGTGCTGTAGCCATCCCCAATGAAATGTCAGACAGTTTTTTGGGAGAATTGTCTGTCACTCTCAGTTCCTTACTTTGAACACTTGTGTCTGAAGAGTTGTCACTTGAGTCTGGAACATAGTCAACATCTTCATAATCTGTGTTATCTGAAAACTCGGGATCAGAAATCTGAGGAAATAGAAAACGGCATTAAAGAGCTATAGTATCATTTTCCCTAAAGAGCCATAAAATGTGCATAAGTGACTTTTGAAAAAGTGATAATTTTAAATACACAGTTAAAAATAACATTTGATTTCCTTAATGCATTTTTTGTTTCTCTATTTAACAACTGTGTCATAATTACCTGGTCATTAAAGCGTGAGTAGTTTCCATCATGAAATTCACCATCATCAACTTCAGCATGTCCAACCTTTTAAAACCATTATTAATTATTAAAATTTATTGAATAGAGGTTTCATGCCCAGTTAGATTAGGTTTTAAATTATGAAATAATACTCCTAACACCAAGACAAGCTGCTTCACTTATTATGACTAGTGGGAGAGAAGTCTCTACAGTGCAACACTTCTCAGTGTACGATGTGATATTGTAGACTGTGTTAAACAGGAGACCAAAACATAACATCTTGTCTTATGGCTCACCTACTGCATAAAATTAAAATGAAATATTTTAGGAGAAAAAAAAAAAATCAGTGGCAGCAGTCCTTCAATTATGTACATAAACTAGAAACAATGAGTAAATGAGAGAAATTCACCTATTTTTGTAGGCCTCTGGATATTCTAAAACTCTAAAATAAACATCCTGAACATAATTGATTGCATATAATGAAAAGATTGTGTTTCGGCTTATATTTAAATACTCACATTCATTCTGGTGGATAGAGTCAAAGTTCTCTGCCTTTCTCTCTCTAATATTTTCATCTTAGCGTCATCATAACGTTTCTCACACTGATCATGATGTCGTTTTAGATTTTGTAGACAGCGTATTGCTCTAAGCTGTAACAAAAAAATAATCAAGAATCAAAAGTAAACAACGACGGCTCACCTTATATTCTGTATTACTGTTCTCACTCAGTAAATGACCGAGTGAAATAACATGAACTATTTTTTTTTAAAAAAAGAAGAATGTAGCTGTCTCACCTGTTCTCCAGTTACTGTCCCACTAAAAGGCACAAAAGCAGAGGTCTGGTCAACCTAAAAAGACAGAAATTTTAATGAAAGTTTTAGCCAAGATAATCTGAAACAGGTTATGGCAATTCTAAACAAAAATGTATAGAACTACAAAAGATCTAAAATTGAACGATAGCTTAAGCTTAATATGAACAAGGATCGGGGCTTATACTAGACCGGTTACATCCCCAGATGTTGTCTAGGATATGGGGGAATGTAGCAATAAATAATGCTCCAGGGTGAATGAAAAGGCCAATAAAATGTAGCAAAAATAAAGGATTTTATTAATAAATAATATGGCTCAAGCTTCCTGAAAGAATTAACAGGTTAACACCTTTACTCCTTAAACTAGACTAAAATTAGTACCCAAAATATTCCTAGAACATAACTTAAAACAATAAACCAAAGAGAGGTCTCTTCTGAACGAAATGAGCAATCACCTGCAAGTTCTCATCTAATCAGGAGGAACAGAACAGGCAGCCTCCTCTAAAGAAGAGTAACCAGAAACAACCTTCCTACTCAAAGGAAGAAACAAGCATGACACACACACTCCTTCCTGGTCACCAACAATGTCCCCCACCAGCATGGAGTAACCAGACCAGGAGGTATTTAGTCAGATCAAAATCCTAAAAGGTTCTATCAACCCATGAATCCAGACCTCGCTCTGAGCTAGATCTGAGACCCTCAGCAGTTCTCTCAGCACTTATGTACTCTGGTTCACCTGCTGATTAGCTGAAGTTGCACATAACAAGACCCTATAGAAAGACTTAACACGGTAGTATATCTCCCCCTAAACAATATGAGGACATTGTGACACACATACACACCACCGTTTATTCAGACTATATGAGGACATCAAATTAAACACACTAAACTCTTTGAAAGTTAGGACAATATGAGGACATCGTGACTCACACACACTACCGTTTATTCAGACTATATGAGGACATGACGACTAAAAACATGTTGAATCTGTTTTCCCCTCTTCTAACATCTTCTGTTGTTGTCAAAGAAAGTTCTGAACCCCACCCTAATGTAAATGTATCAACCTCCTAAAGAATTAATTCATGTAAACCTTGCAGCAGGAGACCAAATGGACAACAACGTGTGTAAAACTACAGAAGATTTTAAATTCAATGATAGTTTAAGGTTTATTTAAAGATTAAAGGGGTCGTTGGTCCCCAGAGTTGATGAAACCAAAGTATTTCTGCCAAAGCATTCTGAAACAAGTCATAGAAATTATGATATTGTGAAACTGCTACCCAAACTGATTGTTAAAGGGTATTTTATTTATGCACCGGACCCAAATGAGACATCTATTTGTGTTTAACTGGAACTAGAAATGTGTACCAACCTGTTGAAAGGATGAAGTGGATGGCCCGCTCATTTGTGGCTCTCCTGAAGGCTGAGTCGGGATCTCTACACTTGGTGTCTGCAGCAAAACACACAAATACAATGTTAAATTCATTCTGTAATAAACTAATGATCATCCTGGTTTAATGAGGGTCGAGGCTTATCATACTAGACCCTATAGAAAGACTTAACACTGTAGTATATCTCCCCCTAAACAATATGAGGACATTGTGACACACATACACACCACCGTTTATTCAGACTATATGATGGCATCAAATTAAACACACTAAAGTCTTTGAAAGTTAGGACAATATGAGGACATCGTGACTCACACACACTACCGTTTATTCAGACTATATGAGGACATGACGACTAAAAACATGTTGAATCTGTTTTCCCCTCTTCTAACGTCTTCTCGTGTTGTCAAAGAAAGTTCTGAACCCCACCCTAATGTAAATGGATCAATTTCCTAAAGAATTAATTCATGTAAACCTTGCAGCAGGAGATCAAATGGACAACAACGTGTGTAAAACTACAGAAGATTTTAAATTCAATGATAGTTTAAGGTTTATTTAAAGATTAAAGGGGTCGTTGGTCCCCAGAGTTGATGAAACCAAAGTATTTCTGCCAAAGCATTCTGAAACAAGTCATAGAAATTATGATATTGTGAAACTGCTACCCAAACTGATTGTTAAAGGGTATTTTATTTATGCACCGGACCCAAATGAGACATCTATTTGTGTTTAACTGGAACTAGAAATGTGTACCAACCTGTTGAAAGGATGAAGTGGATGGCCCGCTCATTTGTGGCTCTCCTGAAGGCTGAGTCGGGATCTCTACACTTGGTGTCTGCAGCAAAACACACAAATACAATGTTAAATTCATTCTGTAATAAACTAATGATCATCCTGGTTTAATGAGGGTCGAGGCTTATCATACTAGACCCTATAGAAAGACTTAACACTGTAGTATATCTCCCCCTAAACAATATGAGGACATTGTGACACACATACACACCACCGTTTATTCAGACTATATGATGGCATCAAATTAAACACACTAAAGTCTTTGAAAGTTAGGACAATATGAGGACATCGTGACTCACACACACTACCGTTTATTCAGACTATATGAGGACATGACGACTAAAAACATGTTGAATCTGTTTTCCCCTCTTCTAACGTCTTCTCGTGTTGTCAAAGAAAGTTCTGAACCCCACCCTAATGTAAATGGATCAACTTCCTAAAGAATTAATTCATGTAAACCTTGCAGCAGGAGATCAAATGGACAACAACGTGTGTAAAACTACAGAAGATTTTAAATTCAATGATAGTTTAAGGTTTATTTAAAGATTAAAGGGGTCGTTGGTCCCCAGAGTTGATGAAACCAAAGTATTTCTGCCAAAGCATTCTGAAACAAGTCAGAGAAATTATGATATTGTGAAACTGCTACCCAAACTGATTGTTAAAGGGTATTTTATTTATGCACCGGACCCAAATGAGACATCTATTTGTGTTTAACTGGAACTAGAAATGTGTACCAACCTGTTGAAAGGATGAAGTGGATGGCCCGCTCATTTGTGGCTCTCCTGAAGGCTGAGTCGGGATCTCTACACTTGGTGTCTGCAGCAAAACACACAAATACAATGTTAAATTCATTCTGTAATAAACTAATGATCATCCTGGTTTAATGAGGGTCGAGGCTTATCATACTAGACCCTATAGAAAGACTTAACACTGTAGTATATCTCCCCCTAAACAATATGAGGACATTGTGACACACATACACACCACCGTTTATTCAGACTATATGATGGCATCAAATTAAACACACTAAAGTCTTTGAAAGATAGGACAATATGAGGACATCGTGACTCACACACACTACCGTTTATTCAGACTATATGAGGACATGACGACTAAAAACATGTTGAATCTGTTTTCCCCTCTTCTAACGTCTTCTCGTGTTGTCAAAGAAAGTTCTGAACCCCACCCTAATGTAAATGGATCAACTTCCTAAAGAATTAATTCATGTAAACCTTGCAGCAGGAGATCAAATGGACAACAACGTGTGTAAAACTACAGAAGATTTTAAATTCAATGATAGTTTAAGGTTTATTTAAAGATTAAAGGGGTCGTTGGTCCCCAGAGTTGATGAAACCAAAGTATTTCTGCCAAAGCATTCTGAAACAAGTCATAGAAATTATGATATTGTGAAACTGCTACCCAAACTGATTGTTAAAGGGTATTTTATTTATGCACCGGACCCAAATGAGACATCTATTTGTGTTTAACTGGAACTAGAAATGTGTACCAACCTGTTGAAAGGATGAAGTGGATGGCCCGCTCATTTGTGGCTCTCCTGAAGGCTGAGTCGGGATCTCTACACTTGGTGTCTGCAGCAAAACACACAAATACAATGTTAAATTCATTCTGTAATAAACTAATGATCATCCTGGTTTAATGAGGGTCGAGGCTTATCATACTAGACCCTATAGAAAGACTTAACACTGTAGTATATCTCCCCCTAAACAATATGAGGACATTGTGACACACATACACACCACCGTTTATTCAGACTATATGAGGGCATCAAATTAAACACACTAAAGTCTTTGAAAGTTAGGACAATATGAGGACATCGTGACTCACACACACTACCGTTTATTCAGACTATATGAGGACATGACGACTAAAAACATGTTGAATCTGTTTTCCCCTCTTCTAACGTCTTCTCGTGTTGTCAAAGAAAGTTCTGAACCCCACCCTAATGTAAATGGATCAACTTCCTAAAGAATTAATTCATGTAAACCTTGCAGCAGGAGATCAAATGGACAACAACGTGTGTAAAACTACAGAAGATTTTAAATTCAATGATAGTTTAAGGTTTATTTAAAGATTAAAGGGGTCGTTGGTCCCCAGAGTTGATGAAACCAAAGTATTTCTGCCAAAGCATTCTGAAACAAATCATAGAAATTATGATATTGTGAAACTGCTACCCAAACTGATTGTTAAAGGGTATTTTATTTATGCACCGGACCCAAATGAGACATCTATTTGTGTTTAACTGGAACTAGAAAGGTGTACCAACCTGTTGAAAGGATGAAGTGGATGGCCCGCTCATTTGTGGCTCTCCTGAAGGCTGAGTCGGGATCTCTACACTTGGTGTCTGCAGCAAAACACACAAATACAATGTTAAATTCATTCTGTAATAAACTAATGATCATCCTGGTTTAATGAGGGTCGAGGCTTATCATACTAGACCCTATAGAAAGACTTAACACTGTAGTATATCTCCCCCTAAACAATATGAGGACATTGTGACACACATACACACCACCGTTTATTCAGACTATATGATGGCATCAAATTAAACACACTAAAGTCTTTGAAAGTTAGGACAATATGAGGACATCGTGACTCACACACACTACCGTTTATTCAGACTATATGAGGACATGACGACTAAAAACATGTTGAATCTGTTTTCCCCTCTTCTAACGTCTTCTCGTGTTGTCAAAGAAAGTTCTGAACCCCACCCTAATGTAAATGGATCAACTTCCTAAAGAATTAATTCATGTAAACCTTGCAGCAGGAGATCAAATGGACAACAACGTGTGTAAAACTACAGAAGATTTTAAATTCAATGATAGTTTAAGGTTTATTTAAAGATTAAAGGGGTCGTTGGTCCCCAGAGTTGATGAAACCAAAGTATTTCTGCCAAAGCATTCTGAAACAAGTCATAGAAATTATGATATTGTGAAACTGCTACCCAAACTGATTGTTAAAGGGTATTTTATTTATGCACCGGACCCAAATGAGACATCTATTTGTGTTTAACTGGAACTAGAAATGTGTACCAACCTGTTGAAAGGATGAAGTGGATGGCCCGCTCATTTGTGGCTCTCCTGAAGGCTGAGTCGGGATCTCTACACTTGGTGTCTGCAGCAAAACACACAAATACAATGTTAAATTCATTCTGTAATAAACTAATGATCATCCTGGTTTAATGAGGGTCGAGGCTTATCATACTAGACCCTATAGAAAGACTTAACACTGTAGTATATCTCCCCCTAAACAATATGAGGACATTGTGACACACATACACACCACCGTTTATTCAGACTATATGATGGCATCAAATTAAACACACTAAAGTCTTTGAAAGTTAGGACAATATGAGGACATCGTGACTCACACACACTACCGTTTATTCAGACTATATGAGGACATGACGACTAAAAACATGTTGAATCTGTTTTCCCCTCTTCTAACGTCTTCTCGTGTTGTCAAAGAAAGTTCTGAACCCCACCCTAATGTAAATGGATCAACTTCCTAAAGAATTAATTCATGTAAACCTTGCAGCAGGAGATCAAATGGACAACAACGTGTGTAAAACTACAGAAGATTTTAAATTCAATGATAGTTTAAGGTTTATTTAAAGATTAAAGGGGTCGTTGGTCCCCAGAGTTGATGAAACCAAAGTATTTCTGCCAAAGCATTCTGAAACAAGTCATAGAAATTATGATATTGTGAAACTGCTACCCAAACTGATTGTTAAAGGGTATTTTATTTATGCACCGGACCCAAATGAGACATCTATTTGTGTTTAACTGGAACTAGAAATGTGTACCAACCTGTTGAAAGGATGAAGTGGATGGCCCGCTCATTTGTGGCTCTCCTGAAGGCTGAGTCGGGATCTCTACACTTGGTGTCTGCAGCAAAACACACAAATACAATGTTAAATTCATTCTGTAATAAACTAATGATCATCCTGGTTTAATGAGGGTCGAGGCTTATAATACTAGACCCTATAGAAAGACTTAACACTGTAGTATATCTCCCCCTAAACAATATGAGGACATTGTGACACACATACACACCACCGTTTATTCAGACTATATGATGGCATCAAATTAAACACACTAAAGTCTTTGAAAGTTAGGACAATATGAGGACATCGTGACTCACACACACTACCGTTTATTCAGACTATATGAGGACATGACGACTAAAAACATGTTGAATCTGTTTTCCCCTCTTCTAACGTCTTCTCGTGTTGTCAAAGAAAGTTCTGAACCCCACCCTAATGTAAATGGATCAACTTCCTAAAGAATTAATTCATGTAAACCTTGCAGCAGGAGATCAAATGGACAACAACGTGTGTAAAACTACAGAAGATTTTAAATTCAATGATAGTTTAAGGTTTATTTAAAGATTAAAGGGGTCGTTGGTCCCCAGAGTTGATGAAACCAAAGTATTTCTGCCAAAGCATTCTGAAACAAGTCATAGAAATTATGATATTGTGAAAATGCTACCCAAACTGATTGTTAAAGGGTATTTTATTTATGCACCGGACCCAAATGAGACATCTATTTGTGTTTAACTGGAACTAGAAATGTGTACCAACCTGTTGAAAGGATGAAGTGGATGGCCCGCTCATTTGTGGCTCTCCTGAAGGCTGAGTCGGGATCTCTACACTTGGTGTCTGCAGCAAAACACACAAATACAATGTTAAATTCATTCTGTAATAAACTAATGATCATCCTGGTTTAATGAGGGTCGAGGCTTATCATACTAGACCCTATAGAAAGACTTAACACTGTAGTATATCTCCCCCTAAACAATATGAGGACATTGTGACACACATACACACCACCGTTTATTCAGACTATATGATGGCATCAAATTAAACACACTAAAGTCTTTGAAAGTTAGGACAATATGAGGACATCGTGACTCACACACACTACCGTTTATTCAGACTATATGAGGACATGACGACTAAAAACATGTTGAATCTGTTTTCCCCTCTTCTAACGTCTTCTCGTGTTGTCAAAGAAAGTTCTGAACCCCACCCTAATGTAAATGGATCAACTTCCTAAAGAATTAATTCATGTAAACCTTGCAGCAGGAGATCAAATGGACAACAACGTGTGTAAAACTACAGAAGATTTTAAATTCAATGATAGTTTAAGGTTTATTTAAAGATTAAAGGGGTCGTTGGTCCCCAGAGTTGATGAAACCAAAGTATTTCTGCCAAAGCATTCTGAAACAAGTCATAGAAATTATGATATTGTGAAACTGCTACCCAAACTGATTGTTAAAGGGTATTTTATTTATGCACCGGACCCAAATGAGACATCTATTTGTGTTTAACTGGAACTAGAAATGTGTACCAACCTGTTGAAAGGATGAAGTGGATGGCCCGCTCATTTGTGGCTCTCCTGAAGGCTGAGTCGGGATCTCTACACTTGGTGTCTGCAGCAAAACACACAAATACAATGTTAAATTCATTCTGTAATAAACTAATGATCATCCTGGTTTAATGAGGGTCGAGGCTTATCATACTAGACCCTATAGAAAGACTTAACACTGTAGTATATCTCCCCCTAAACAATATGAGGACATTGTGACACACATACACACCACCGTTTATTCAGACTATATGATGGCATCAAATTAAACACACTAAAGTCTTTGAAAGTTAGGACAATATGAGGACATCGTGACTCACACACACTACCGTTTATTCAGACTATATGAGGACATGACGACTAAAAACATGTTGAATCTGTTTTCCCCTCTTCTAACGTCTTCTCGTGTTGTCAAAGAAAGTTCTGAACCCCACCCTAATGTAAATGGATCAACTTCCTAAAGAATTAATTCATGTAAACCTTGCAGCAGGAGATCAAATGGACAACAACGTGTGTAAAACTACAGAAGATTTTAAATTCAATGATAGTTTAAGGTTTATTTAAAGATTAAAGGGGTCGTTGGTCCCCAGAGTTGATGAAACCAAAGTATTTCTGTCATGGCGTGTGTGTGGCAGGCAGGATTGGACCCCAGGATGCAGACTCATAAAACAGGACTTAGAGGATTTATTGGGAAAACATAACAGGAACCAGAACACAGCTAGGCAGGGGCTGGACAGATGCCAAAACTAAACTAAAGTAACTACAGAGAAGGAACATACACAACGAGGGAACACTGAAGACGACGCGACAAGAAACAGATGAACACTGAGGGCTTAAATACACAGCAGGTAATCAGGGCAAGAGGAAACAGCAGGGAGCAACAGGTGAAGCAAATGAAACTAATAACAGGGGTTAGCAAAACTAGACACAAAGCACAGGGAACACAAGACTGTCAAAATAATACAGGAAGTGACTAACCAAGGTGCACGCAGACTACATACGGGGAACTGGCACACAGACACGGGGCAGAGACGCAGACTAGTCACAACACTAGGAATAACTCAACATGAAAACACAGGAGGTCAGGGACAAGACATCAGGACAAAACAGACAAGACCATGGAGCAGGGGAGACAGAGACAAAGGGAACAAGATCAAAACACACTGGGAATTAAACACTCAGGGAAAATAAACTAAAAAACACAAAACGCTGGGCAGACGGCCCAGGACCATGACAGCACCCCCCCCTCAAAGGCCGGCACCCGACGGCCAAAACAGGAAACAAAACTAGACCAGGGAGGGAGGCGGGGGACCAGGACGGAGGGACCGGAACAAAAACAAAACCAGGCAGGGAGCAACAAAGGCAGGGAGCAAAACATCAAAACCACAAGGTTAGAACAAAAACAGCAGGGGCACAAGGCCGGGACAAAGTCCAAAAACAAGGACAAAACACAGTGATGAGAAAAAAAAAAACTGGATGAAACAAAAAGCGACGGCACAAGGCCGGAGAGCTCCAATGTCCAAAACAGGGGGTCAAAACATGAAACAGTTCAGGAGCTATGACAAAAACAGAAACAAAAAGAGCAACGGCCAGGGGGAACAACAGTCCATAGTTCAGGGGGCCGCCCAGGCCAAGGGGCCAAAAAGCAGAGTCCAAACCTCTCAGGCGGGCGACCGCGGCTCCAGCGGCGGCGACGAGGAGTCGTGGCAGGGGGCCGACCGCGGCACCAGCGGCGGCGACGAGGAGTCGTGGCAGGGGGCCGACCGCGGCACCAGCGGCGGCGACGAGGAGTCGTGGCAGGGGGCCGACCGCGGCACCAGCGGCGGCGACGAGGAGTCGTGGCAGGGGGCCGACCGCGGCTCCAGCGGCGGCGACGAGGAGTCGTGGCAGGGGGCCGACCGCGGCTCCAGCGGCGGCGACGAGGAGTCGTGGCAGGGGGCCGACCGCGGCTCCAGCGGCGGCGGCGAGGAGACGAGACTGAGGGCCGACCGCGCTCCAGGCGGCGGCGGCGAGACGAGACTGAGGGCCGACCGCGCTCCAGGCGGCGGCGGCGAGACGAGACTGAGGGCCGACCGCGCTCCAGGCGGCGGCGGCGAGACGAGACTGAGGGCCGACCGCGCTCCAGGCGGCGGCGGCGACGAGGAGACCAGACTGGGGGCCGACCGCGCTCCAAGCGGCGGCGGCAAGACGAGGCAGGAGGCTCGACCTGAGCCAGACGCTCCAACTGAGCGTAACCCTTGGGCTTCAAACACGGCTCCGACTGAGCCGGACCCTTGGGCTGAACGGGGCCTACAAGGTGAGGCTCCGAATGTGCAGGCTGGGTCTGCGGTGTAGGGCACACAGCTACTTCACTGAGCAGCTGGGGCTGCTTGGGGGATGGACCAGGTGCATGTGATGGTGGGTGCGTGGAAGCTGACACTGGGGAGGGCGAGGGAGCTGACACTATGGAGGGCGAGGGAGCTGACACTATGGAGGGCGAGGGAGCTGACACTATGGAGGGCGAGGGAGCTGACACTATGGAGGGCGAGGGAGCTGACACTATGGAAGCTGACTGCGGAAGAGGTAAGGGGACTGAAGCTAACTGCGGGGAAACCGGAGTCGGGGGAGCAGGAGCAGAGGAGACTGGGACTGAGGCTGCAGGGGGAACCACAACTAAAGGAGCTGAGGGACCAGAGGAGGGAACAAAGGGAACCTGAGGGACCGGGGAGACTAAGGGGACCAAAACTGAAGGGACTGAAGCTAAGGGAACTGGCACTAGGGGCCGCGTGGAAGCAGGCCGGGAGACGACTGGCTGCGTGGAAGCAGGCCGGGAGACGACTGGCTGCGTGGAAGCAGGCCGGGAGACGACTGGCTGCGTGGAAGCAGGCCGGGAGACGACTGGCTGCGTGGAAGCAGGCCGGGAGACGACTGGCTGCGTGGAAGCAGGCCGGGAGACGACTGGCTGCGTGGAAGCAGGCCGGGAGACGACTGGCTGCGTGGAAGCAGGCCGGGAGACGACTGGCTGCGTGGAAGCAGGCCGGGAGACGACTGGCTGCGTGGAAGCAGGCCGGACGCTAGGGAGAGCCGGCTGCGTGGAAGCAGGCCGGGCGCTAGGGAGAGCTGAAGGGACTACGGGGACCTGAGGGACTGAGGGACCAGAAGTGGAAGTAGAGTAAGGGACTACGGGGACCTGAGGGACTACGGGGACCTGAGGGACTACGGGGACAGAGGGCACGGAGGAAACCGAGGAGACTGCGACTAGAACTGAAGATGAAACTAAACTGATTGGAGAGACCAAGGGATTTAAGGGAAGTGACGCCACTGAAGGGGGCAAAGCTGAAGCACTGGCTGTGGGGACCGGGGAAGCTGACTGGACTGAGGTGACTGAGGAAGAGGGGACTGAGGTGACTGAGGACGAGGGGACTGAGGTGACTGAGGACGAGGGGACTGAGGACGAGGGGGCTGAAGCTGAGGAGGATGAGGGGACTGAGGTGACTGAGGACGAGGGGGCTGAAGCTGAGGAGGATGAGGGGACTGAGGTGACTGAGGACGAGGGGGCTGAAGCTGAGGAGGATGAGGGGACTGAGGTGACTGAGGACGAGGGGGCTGAAGCTGAGGAGGATGAGGGGACTGAGACTAAAACTGAAGATGAAGGGACTGGAGGTGAAACTAAACTGACCAAGGGGATCACAGAAAGAGAAACCACTGGAGGGAGCAAAGCTGAGGCAGGGAGAACTAGAGCGGCTGGAGCTACTGCTGACTGAGGGCGAGCAGGTTGAGAGCTAGGGCGGGCTGGAGCTTCTGCTGGCTGAGAAGAAAATACAGGGGCTGGCTGAGACGGGAGTAACTGGGGAGGAGCTGGAGCTATAGCTGAATGAGACGGGAGTAACTGGGGAGGAGCTGGAGCTACAGCCGAATGAGACGGGAGTAACTGGGGAGGAGCTGGAGCTACAGCCGCATGAGACGGGAGTAACTGGGGAGGAGCTGGAGCTACAGCCGCATGAGACGGGAGTAACTGGGGAGGAGCTGGAGCTACAGCCGCATGAGACGGGAGTAACTGGGGAGGAGCTGGAGCTACAGCCGCATGAGACGGGAGTAACTGGGGAGGAGCTGGAGCTACAGCCGCATGAGACGGGAGTAACTGGGGAGGAGCTGGAGCTACAGCCGCATGAGACGGGAGTAACTGGGGAGGAGCTGGAGCTACAGCCGCATGAGACGGGAGTAACTGGGGAGGAGCTGGAGCTACAGCCGCATGAGACGGGAGTAACTGGGGAGGAGCTGGAGCTACAGCCGAATGAGACGGGAGTAACTGGGGAGGAGCTGGAGCTACAGCCGAATGAGACGGGAGTAACTGGGGAGGAGCTGCTGCAGGCGGCGTGGGTGGCTGAGGCTGAGGTGCTGAGGTGGGAAGAGCTAGCACCGGGGAAGCTGAGCCCAGGACAGCTACAGAGGCTGGCAGAACCTGGGGCTCCTGGAGATGAGCTGGCGTCACAGCTGACTGGGGAGAATGAGAACGAGCTGGCAGCGTGGGAGCAGACTGAGGGAGGGCTGGCTGCGTGGGAGCAGACTGAGGGAGAGCTGCTGGAGCTGCTGCTGACTGAAGTGGCTGAGGGGTGACTGTTACAAGCGGCGTTGGTGACTGAGGCGCTGGTGCTCCCACCCGCGGAACAGAAGCGGGTGCAGGAGCATGAGGCACAGAGGATGGAGCGTCAGGGTTGAGTCCAGGTGTGAAACACACAGTCTTTTCTTTAGCCGGTTTATTGGAAACAGTCACCTTGGGAGACACGGAGGGGAAAGTGAGGGCTGCGGAATGAAGTATTTGTTCCGCATAACACTGGGTTAGCCGGGGCAAGGAATCCATAAGCCAGGTGTGTTCTGTCAACATGTCATGTATCCTGTGGGCGATGGTATTCCCCAGCTCCTCACTGGGTAGCCGGAACCACAGGATACAGAGCTTGGATGCCTTGTTGCAAATGTCTGATCTGGCTGTCAAGGACGGTGGAGCAGTGTGGTTAATCATGTCTGACGAGCCGGGGAAAGGAGGGACAGATTCAGTGGTGGAGTCGGAAGTGGTTGAAAACTGCAGAGAGTCCATTGTCATTTTATCCCTGGCTGCTGGCTCCGTTCGGCTTTTATGGCGCCGGGAATTCCGCTTACGTGCCGGCGTAGCGGGTCGTGAAGGAGGTGTGCTGGGGCATGACGAGGCCGGTGGAGGCGAATCTGATGCCAGGGAGAACCCGCCCAGCTTAATCCCTAAAGGCTGGGGCAGAGGTGGGGCAGTGGTATCGAGCGGTTGCTGCAGTGCGGCTGATGAACAGGGCTGTGGCGGCGGAGGTGGAGAGAGCGGCAAGCTCTGACGCGGAGACCCTTTAACCCAGCTGGAGTCTCCCCAAGCGCGGTGAGAGCGGCGGAGCTGTCCCTCGTACTCGGGAGCCAGCCACGGCTTCCTCCTCACCACTTCCTGCAGGTGAGCTTGCACAGCTAGCTGCCGTTCACACAGGTCTGAGTCCGCGGGGTCTTTGAAATGTTCGCGTCGTTCTGTCATGGCGTGTGTGTGGCAGGCAGGATTGGACCCCAGGATGCAGACTCATAAAACAGGACTTAGAGGATTTATTGGGAAAACATAACAGGAACCAGAACACAGCTAGGCAGGGGCTGGACAGATGCCAAAACTAAACTAAAGTAACTACAGAGAAGGAACATACACAACGAGGGAACACTGAAGACGACGCGACAAGAAACAGATGAACACTGAGGGCTTAAATACACAGCAGGTAATCAGGGCAAGAGGAAACAGCAGGGAGCAACAGGTGAAGCAAATGAAACTAATAACAGGGGTTAGCAAAACTAGACACAAAGCACAGGGAACACAAGACTGTCAAAATAATACAGGAAGTGACTAACCAAGGTGCACGCAGACTACATACGGGGAACTGGCACACAGACACGGGGCAGAGACGCAGACTAGTCACAACACTAGGAATAACTCAACATGATAACACAGGAGGTCAGGGACAAGACATCAGGACAAAACAGACAAGACCATGGAGCAGGGGAGACAGAGACAAAGGGAACAAGATCAAAACACACTGGGAATTAAACACTCAGGGAAAATAAACTAAAAAACACAAACCGCTGGGCAGACGGCCCAGGACCATGACAATTTCTGCCAAAGCATTCTGAAACAAGTCATAGAAATTATGATATTGTGAAACTGCTACCCAAACTGATTGTTAAAGGGTATTTTATTTATGCACCGGACCCAAATGAGACATCTATTTGTGTTTAACTGGAACTAGAAATGTGTACCAACCTGTTGAAAGGATGAAGTGGATGGCCCGCTCATTTGTGGCTCTCCTGAAGGCTGAGTCGGGATCTCTACACTTGGTGTCTGCAGCAAAACACACAAATACAATGTTAAATTCATTCTGTAATAAACTAATGATCATCCTGGTTTAATGAGGGTCGAGGCTTATCATACTAGACCCTATAGAAAGACTTAACACTGTAGTATATCTCCCCCTAAACAATATGAGGACATTGTGACACACATACACACCACCGTTTATTCAGACTATATGATGGCATCAAATTAAACACACTAAAGTCTTTGAAAGTTAGGACAATATGAGGACATCGTGACTCACACACACTACCGTTTATTCAGACTATATGAGGACATGACGACTAAAAACATGTTGAATCTGTTTTCCCCTCTTCTAACGTCTTCTGTTGTTGTCAAAGAAAGTTCTGAACCCCACCCTAATGTAAATGGATCAACTTCCTAAAGAATTAATTCATGTAAACCTTGCAGCAGAAGATCAAATGGACAACAACGTGTGTAAAACTACAGAAGATATTAAATTGAATGATAGTTTAAGGTTTATTTAAAGATTAAAGGGGTCATTAGTCCCCAGAGTTCATGAAACCAAAGTATTTCTGCCAAAGCATTCTGAAACAAGTCATAGAAATTATGATACTGTGAAACTGTTACCCAAACTGATTGTTAAAAGGGTATTTTATTTATGCACCGGACCCAAATGAGACATCTATTTGTGTTTAACTGGAACTAGAAATGTGTACCAACCTGTTGAAAGGATGAAATGGATGACCCGCTCATTTGTGGCTCTCCTGAAGGCTGAGTCGGGATCTCTACACTTGGTGTCTGCAGCAAAACACACAAATACAATGTTAAATCCATTCTGTAACAAACTAATGATCATCCTAGCTTAATGAGGGTCGAGGCTTTTAATAGTAGACCTTTTAGAAATTTTTAAGAACGAGGTGTATCTGCACTGTACAATAATTTTACTAGGATTAGTACAGTATGCATCTTCTTATCTGATATTTAGCAGGCTGTGAACGTACACTGTTTAATCAAAGGTTAACTTACCAAAGCTCGCCATGGCCACAGAGCGTCTCCATAGTTATATGTTATTTCACTCTCTGCTTGGATGTTTTCAAAAGCAAACAAGCAAAGATGAGGTTTACCGTGGACAATCAGCTTTTTCATTTTGCAGTTTGGGGATATATGGGCATCATTAACCAACCGGCCAAAAGAGTCATCTTCATGGGAGGCATCAATGCTGAATTTGAACATGGAGAGATATCTCTGTGTTGTTCACTAAAACCTTAATGCTGGAGAGAACATGATTTTTATGGACCATTACTTACCACCATACATCACTGTTCCACTTAAAATCAAACAAGAATGCATTTTGCTTCTCAGTGTACTTCTTGTGTCTCTTGTCCCGTTCATATTTTGAGATCAACTCCCCACGGTACTCAGCAACAAAGGATCCCTTTTCAATTGGTGTAGAAGCAAATACACCACGCCCTGATAAAACAAAATTCAGTTGTCATGTAATAAATCCAAATCACTAATTTCCAAATCATATACAGAAGAAACCAACATGGAACTTTTAAAACAGTGAGAAAATGATCTCTTCTATCTATGTAATGTTCAAGCAGTAAACGTGGGGAATTAACTTTAACATACCTTTATAGTCACTGACCCATTGAACCTTCAGACAAGGCTTGTCACTTCCAGATAAAATAAACTGAATAGCCTCAGCTTCAGGACTAACTCTGGCTCTTCTTTTTGACATGCTATTCCTGTGATCATTTGGTCCTTAACCTGCAAACATCTATTAGGTGAAACAAGAAGTCAGCAGAGAAAATGCAAAAAAATTATTAATGCTTGCTTTGACTCAAATAGAATTTACAAAATAGTCATTTCTTGCAGTAACTTACAATTTATCTGATATTCTTGTCTGATAATTTGGCCAACAAACTGGCCAACCTCTGTGCAACTATGATTAATTAAACAACCTTGCATAATCTTAACCAACCAATGTAGCAGCAAAGCATCTTCAAGGATAAATACTGCAATTCAATCATTACAAAACTGTTTATTGCTTTCCCTACCATGTTAAGAACTGCACGAATACTCAATATGTGTTAAATATGAAAACAATTACATTACCATTCAAACATCAGAAAATATATTGTGAGCTGAAATAAAATTTGTCAGAGGAAAAATAACTTCAACAGCTGTTTCTGTTAGGAAAAAAAAAAAAAAAAATCAAAAAAATCGCATGGAAAAAAATTCCATGCATCTCTGCATTTGCCTTAATCCTCTGGGGTCCCGGGTATATTTGGCCGTTATTGATTACTTTTGTTTTTACCGTTATAGTTGAAACTGTTTATCTTGCCTTGGATGGTCTAATTTTTTTCAGTACCAACTCATGTATGTGACTGTGTATTTCATTTTAACATACTGTATTAACACATTAGGCTTAAAAAAAAAAAAAAAAAAAAAAAAAAAAATCACATAAAAACATAAAATCAGAGTAGAAAAAAGATTTTTTTCTGACTGTAAAAACCATAAACATGCTTAGCGAATTATTTTTACAACTTAAAATGCAAATATAAGTTGTAAATTTTCAAAACTTATATAAAAATATGGTAAATAATACAGTTTTATACAACTATTCACATTAAAATGCAGGAAAGGCCTCAGACGTTTTTCAGTACAACTATTTGCAGAGCAATCAGGACTCACATTAAGATGCAACACAAATTATTTATGCCACCTCAAAAAACAGTTTCTGTCCTCCACAAGACTGAGGGGCCCATCACAGACAAAACTTGCCATCAATATTGTCTCTTTCACTACTTTGTCACGTGTTCCTGAGCAGCCAAATGCAATCTAATGCATCATGTTACCATATAATTTTCTGATTGATTGATATGGTGCATTTTTCCACCATTAGGAAAGTCGTTGTCAGGATTTAGTTTGTTTTGTTTTATTAGGAAGCATTTCCTGTTAATTAAACTCCCGTTTTTGCCATTTCTTCCTGCAAAAAACACGCATCGAACGGGAGGACAATATACAGGAAAAAGTACGGTGTAAATTATTAGGCATAACTCTAGTTTTACTTGACCTACCAACACAAATTAAAAGCTGGTACGTAGTTTGAAGTCTGCACTTTCGATTTATGTTGAAATGGAGACTCAGTGCAGCAGAGTCCCGATGCTACATCCCCTCGATGCCATTTTGACGCACCGGTGCCTCCGTGGACCCCAGAGGGTTAATTTGAGCCAATTAGCTAATTTAGTAACTCACTGAGCGTTGTTAACATGTCAACAGTTATATATGGCAACAACTTAAACTCTGTCTACAGTTTACGGCAGAGAAAAAGTGATATATTATCATTTATCATCAACTCCTTCAATTTCTTAGAGTAATTTGGGGTATTTAAAATCCTTTTAAACTCACACTCACCTTACCTCATCAAGCACGCCACACCGATGAACATCAAAGGTCCTGTGTGAGCCAAGATAATAATCTCCGGAGCGAAGAAAGTCCCGGATGTTCAGCTCACCATAACGCTCCGATATTCGTACCAAAACCTTTGTATTTCCCCCATAAACAGCACGATCCTTTTGGAGACTTTATAAAATAATTCTACACTGACAAATCCTACATGTAATGTTATCACAAGTTTGCTATTGAACTTCTTTGTGCTGAAAATTGCTACCCATCCACTTAGCCTTTGGCTGAGTGTATTGACCAATCAAAGGCAGTGTTACTGAATTTAGGACCAATCAGAATGTCGGAGGTTTCAGAATGATCGCACAGTTCATCTCAAACGCAGTACAATGTGGAACACTGAAAGATGTATCCCTCCGTATAATTGTAGTTAGCAATATATACACACACACACACACACACACACACATATATATATATATATATATATATATATATATATATATATATATATATATATATATATATATATATATATATGGGGCGGTCTATTTTGCCCTCCAAGCTCAGGTCCTCTACCAGGGGCCTGGGAGCTTGAGGGTCCGATTAGTACGGGGAATACTGTTACCTTCATCTTACACATCCTTTCCAGCTCCTCTCTGAGGTATTTGTCAGGCTTACTGTATAATTATATTTACATCTATAATATATATCTCCAACCTTCCTTTTCTCTCCAAAATTCTTGAAAGCGTTGTTGTAAAGCATCTAACTGATCATCTGCAAAGGAACGGTTTATTTGAAGAGCTTCAGTCAGGTTTCAGAATTCATCACAGTACAGAAACCACTTTAGTGAAGGTAACAAATGATCTTCTTACAGCCTCTGACAGTGGACTACCATACCATACCACTTTATTTATAGAGCACTTTTAAAAACAACAGGGCTGACCAAAGTGCTTTACAAAAACATCACACACAAAAGACCAAAAACAGGTCAGAAGGCAATGAGATATAGAAATGAAACAAATGTGAAAGAGATTAAATAAATAAATTAATTAAGAACTATAACAGTGTCTTAAGATTTAAGTCAGAGTCTCACACTGGGTCAAAGGCCAAGGAATAAAAATGTGTTTTTAAATGAGATTTAAAAACAGCAAGTGAAGGAGCCTGTCTGACATACAGCGGTAAACCATTCCATAATTTTGGAGCCGCAACTGCAAAGGCTCGATCACCCCTGAGTTTTCGTTGCGACTTCGGAACAAGTAAAAGCATCTGGTCTGCTGACCTTAGGGAGCGAGATGGAACATATGGGTGCAGCAGTTCAGATAGATAAAATGGGGCACAACCATTAACAGACTTAAAAACAAATAAAAGAATTTTAAAATGGATTCGTAAATGAACTGGAAGCCAGTGGAGAGAAGCTAAAATTGGGGTGATGTGCTCTCGCTTGCTCATACCAGATAAAAATCGTGCAGCAGCATTTTGCACCAGCTGTAGACGAGCAATGGAGGCCTGGCTAATTCCAGTCAGAAGTGCATTACAGTAATCAAGACAAGATGTTATAAAAGCATGTATTACTGTTTCGAGATTGTGTTTTGAAAGAAGAGGCTTGATTTTTGACAGTCTTCTCAGGTGAAAGAAGCAGGATTTCACCACTGCATTCACCTGAGCATCAAGCTTTAAAGTCGGGTCCATTTTTACACCTAAATTAGTGATAATGGATTTCTCATATGGGGCCAGGGAGGAAAGGTCAACACAGGGGGTACTGCTGGTGCCACTGGGTCTGAACAACATGATTTCTGTCTTTTTCTCATTCAAACTCAGAAAATTTAATGACATCCATCCTCTGATGTCTCTAAGGCATTCAAGGAGAGGCTGGACAGAGCATGAACCAGTGTGTTTCAGTGGAAAATACACTTGACAGTCGTCTGCATAACAGTGAAAAGAAATATCATGCTTCCGAAAAATAGTTCCAAGTGGCAGAAGATATAAAGAGAACAGGGGAGGTCCTAGAATGGAGCCCTGCGGAACCCCCCCAAGGGAGGGCAGCAGAGGCAGACTCGAAATCATCAATGCACACACAGAAACTTCTATCTGAGAGGTACGACTTAAACCACTGGAGCGCTGCACCTGTGATGCCCACACACTGCTCCAGCCTGGAAATGAGGATCTCATGGTCCACAGTGCCAAACGCAGCTGTTAAGTCTAATAACACAAGTACCACACAGTCACCAGAGTCGGTTGCTAAAAGAATATCGTTAAAAACCTTTAACAGAGCGGACTCAGTGCTGTGATGGGTTTTAAACCCAGACTGGAACACTTGCAGAATTGCATGTTTATCCAGGAAAGTCTTTAGTTGGGTGAAAACAATCTTTTCCAGGATTTTTGACAAAAATGGTAGCTTGGAGACGGGCCTAAAGTTTGCTAAAACAGAAGAGTCTAGGCCAGGTTTCTTCAGCAAGGGCTGCACAACAGCATGTTTAAAACTTTTTGGCACCACACTAGAGGTCAAACTGCTATTAATAATGCTGAGAATGAATGGGCCAAGGGCAGGAAAACAGGGCATTGGGGTAGATGGATCATGAGAAGGTGGTGAAATTAGGGCCCTAGTGCTTATCACCTTCTCTAAAAAGAAGTGAAGGAATCTATCACAAATTTCACCGGAAGCCTCCAGATGGACTCTCAGACTGCTGGCTTACTTGTGGTTCCTAGGATACTTAAGAGTAGAATGGCAGGCAGAGCCTTCAGCTTTCAGGCCCCTCTTCTGTGGAAACAGCTCCCAGCTTGGATTCGGGAGACAGACACCCCCTCTATTTTTAAGATAAGGCTTAAAACTTTCCTTTATGATCAAGCTTATAGTTAGGGCTGGATCAGGTGACCCTGAACCACCCCTTACTTATGCTGCTATAGGCCTAGGCTGCTGGGGGGTTCCCATAATGCACTGTTTCTTTTCATTCACCTTATTTACTTTGTTATACTCCACTCTGCAATCAATCATTAATTATTATTAATCTCTGGCTCTCCCCCAGAGCATGTCTTTTGTCTTTTCTCCTGTCTCCCTCCCCTCAGCCAAACCAGTCATGGCAGATGACTGCCCCTCCCTGAGCCTGGTTCTGCTGGAGGTTTCTTCCTGTTAAAAGGGAGTTTTTCCTTCCCACTGTCGCTAAGTGGTTGCTCATAGGGGGTTGTTTTGACTGTCGGGTTTTCTCTGTATTATTGTATGGTCTTTACCCTTAATACAAAGTGCCTTGAGGTGGCTGTTTGTTGTGATTTGGCGCTATATAAATAAAATTGAATTGAATCGAATTGAATGTTGCCGTCACTTGGTATTGCAGCATCTATGACTACCATCTTCTTCCTTTGTTTGTCCACCACTACTATGTCCAGTTGGTTAGCCATCACAAGTTTGTCTGTATCTGGAAGTCCCACAGGATCTTTGCTCTATGTGTGTGTGTGTGTGTGTGTGTGTGTATATATATATATATATATATATATATATATATATATGTATATATATATGTATATATACATATATATATATATATATATAGGTGTTTGTGTGTGTGTGTGTGTGAGTGTGTGTATATATACACACATACACACATAGAGCAAAGATCCTGTGGGACTTCCAGATACAGACAAACTTGTGATGGCTAACCAACTGGACATAGTAGTGGTGGACAAACAAAGGAAGAAGATGGTAGTCATAGATGCTGCAATACCAAGTGACAGCAACATTCAATGGGAATAAGATTTCCCATTCAATGCTGCAATACCAAGTGACGGCAACATTCAATGGGAATAGGATTTCCCATTCATCATATATATATATATATATATATATATATATATATATATATATATATATATATGATGAATGGGAAATCTTATTCCCATTGTTGTTATTGTAATTGAATTTCCATTTTGTTTCCGCGTCAGGTGTTGAGGAACCAGGGCATTCTGACGGTAAGTGGGCTACTGGACCTAGTAGGTTATGGCATAAGTGGACATGAGATGAGAACCGGGAACTGTTGGAATGCTACTATACACGTAATCCCAGCAAGAGGGGTTACACGAAGAGTTATGTGGGACCTATGGATTCTTCGAAACCCAACATCCACACTGACGGAGAAACAGCTTGTGGCTCAGTGTTCCAACATACGAAGGAAGCAGCTGCTATCGCAGCTAGCGATTGATGAGGTACAACACAAATGCTACGGCAAGGGGGAGCCAGGATGGCAGGTCAGGGGGGAGATTTCATCATCCCCACACTCCAAGATTGGGTACCAAGCCCCAATAGTGACAACAAGTGCACTGAATACCAGAGGAGCTGACCTGAAAGATAAGATCATGGCTAAGAAGGCGAACTGGACCCCTCAACACCGACTACCAAGACTATGTGAAGACCTACTAGAAGATGCGAATGCAGCACTACAGACAATCCCTACCACTACCATCACTGAAACCAATCAGTTGATGTATAACATGGCAGCAGTAATCCTTGAGATGCTTGGCTATAAGATGAACAGCAATAAGGAGCAGTACCCTCCATGGAACCGACGACTGGAGGCTAAGATCAAGGCAGCACGGAGGGAAGTTAGCCAGCTCTCAGAGGTGCAGAAAGGTGGGATGACGAAGAGAGCAGTGCCTAAGAAGTACAATGGGCTGTCCATACCTGAGGCCTTAGAGACTGCCAAGCAAGACTCACAACCTTGGCTAACCGCCTGAAGAGATATAACAGAGAGATAGAAGCCAGGAAAATAAACCGGATGTTCTCCACTGAACCATCCAAGGTATGCTCTCAGTGGCAGGGGAACAATATGAGAATAGCACCCCCACCAAGGCTGGAGACAGAGCAATACTGGAAGAGCATATGGGAGAAGGATGCGTCACACAATACCAATGCTCAGTGGCTAGTGGATCTAAGAGCAGACTACAGCAACCTCCCTGAACAGGATCCAGTAACCATCACAGTGGCAGACATCCAACAAAGAGTCTCACACATGAAGAGCTGGACAGCACCAGGCCCTGATATGATTCACATCTACTGGCTAAAGAAGCTAACTGCACACCACGAGCGCCTGGCAGCACAAATGAACCAGCTGCTAGAGGCTAAGACACACCCAGAATGGCTGACTGAGGGCCGGACGGTCCTGATCCTCAAAGACCCCAAGAAGGGACCAGTCCCATCCAATTACCAGCCCATAACCTGCCTCAGTACAACATGGAAACTCCTGTCAGGCATCATAGCAGCTAAGATGAGTAGGCATGTGGCACAATACATGAGCGAGGCCCAGAAAGGGATAGGCAGAGAGACCAGGGGAGCAAAACACCAGCTACTAGTAGATAGAGCAGTCACTCGAGACTGTAAGACCCGAGACTGTAAGACCCAACTGACCACCCTGGATTGACTACAAGAAAGCCTATGACTCAATGCCGCACACATGGATCCTGGAATGCCTAGAACTGTATAAGATCAACAGGACCCTAAGAGGCTTCATCAAGAACTCAATGGGTATGTGAAGAACAACACTAGAGGCCAACTCCAAGCCCATTGCACAAGTCAACATCAAGTGTGGGATTTACCAAGGAGATGCCCTGTCCCCACTGCTGTTCTGCATAGGCCTGAATCCCCTCAGCCAGATCATCAACCAGACTGGCTACAGATACCCACTACGGAATGGAGACAACATCAGCCACCTCCACTACATGGATGACATCAAGCTGTATGCTGAGAGTGAACAAGATATCGATTCACTGATCCACACCACCAGGATCTACAGCAATGATATCGGAATGTCATTCGGACTGGGGAAGTGTAGTCGGATGGTAACTAAGAGAGGAAAAGTAGTCAGAACTGAGGGGATTACACTACCAGAAGACAACATTGCAGACAGTGAGGACAGCTACAAGTACCTTGGAATCCCACTGGCAAATGGGAACCATGACGAGGCCGCTAGGAAAGCTGCAACCTCCAAGTACCTGCAGAGAGTAAGGGAAGTTCTGAAGAGTCAGCTAAATGGGAAGAACAAGATCCCGACTATCAACACCTATGCCCTGCCAGTTGTCAGATACCCTGCTGGGATAATAACCTGGCCAAAGGAGGAGATGGAAGCCACTGAAGTTAAGACAAGAAAGCTTCTTACCATGCATGGAGGGTTTCACCCCAAATACAGCACCCTGAGACTGTACGCTAAGCGAAAGGAAGCTGGCCGAGGACTAGTGAGTGTCAGAACCACTGTCCTAGATGAAACAATGAAGTTCCATGAATACATCAGGAAATGGCCACAAAGAATCATGTGCTTAATGAGTACCTCAAGCAACAGAAACCCGAGAAAGAAGAGAAAGAAGAACAGGGACCATCATGGAAGGACAGGCCTCTGCACGGCATGTACCACCAGCAGATAGAAGAAGTGGCTGACATAGAGAAATCCTACCAATGGCTGGACAAGGCTGGACTGACAGACAGCACAGAGGCACTAATCATGGCAGCACAAGAGCAAGCTCTGAGTACAAAATCAATAGAGGCTGGAGTGTACCACACCAGGCAAGATCCCAGGTGCAGGCTGTGCAGAGATGCACCTGAGACAATCCAGCACATAACAGCAGGGTGCAAGATGCTAGCAGGCAGGGCATACATGGAATGCCATAACCAAGTGGCGGGCATAATATACAGGAACATCTGTGCCGAGTATGACCTGGAAGTCCCGAGGTCAAAATGGGACACGCCCCCAAGGGTGGCTGAGAACAACAGAGCTAAGATCCCGTGGGACTTCCAGATACAGACAGACAAACTTGTGATGGCTAACCAACCGGACATCGTAGTGGTGGACAAACAAAGGAAGAAGGTCGTAGTGGTAGATGTTGCAATACCAAGTGACGGGAACATCAAGAAGAAGGAAAACGAGGAGTTTGAGAAATACCAAGGGCTCAGAGAGGAGCCGGAAAGGATGTGGAAGATGAAAGTAACAGTGGTCCCCGTGGTAATCGGGACACTCGGGGCGGTGACCCCCAAACTGGGAGAGTGGCTCCAGCAGATTCCTGGAACACCATCCATGATCTCTGTCCAGAAGAGCACAATACTGGGAACAGCTAAGATACTGCGCAGGACCCTCAAGCTCCCTGGCCTCTGGTAGAGGACCCAAGCTTGCAGGGCAAAAATAGACTGCCTGTAGGGGCGAGCTGGGATTTTTATTTATTTATTTTTTTTTATGAATCGGAAATCTTATTCCCATTGTTTTCATTGTAACTGAATTTTTATTTTGTTTACATATCTGTCCAGTATATCTTTAATTTGCTTTACTTATAAACTTGTGCTGTCTTCTCCCTTTTTTATACATACTGTACATAGAGTTTTTACTTTTCCTCTTGTTTAATTATGGTTTCCTGTGTGCACTCCATTTATTAGACCAGCTTTGCTGCTGTCCAATGTGATTTTCTCCCATGTGGGACTAATAACAGCTATTCTATTTCATTCTATTCTATTATACATACATTCTGTATACTACACACAATACTGTACAGTACTTGATACATTTTTATCAGTCCTCCATCAATTAATTGTAATCATTATTGTTCTCTAAGAAAAAGAAAGGCTCTTACCAGGAGTATCAATTGAGAATCTCTTGACTCTGAATTTAAGAATATGTATTGGTGTAATGCTTAACCCTCTGGGGTCCACGGACGCACCGGTGCGTCCAAACGACATAGCCGATTTGAGATGATGTAGCACCGGGACGCTGCTGCGCTGAGTCTCCATTTCAACATGAATCAAAAGTGCAGACTTCAAACTACGTGCCAGTTTTTAAATTGTGTTGATAGGCCAAGTAAAACCAGAGTTATGCCAATATTTCTACTGAAAAATGCCTGAGACCTTTCCTGCAATTTAATTTGAATACTTGTATAAATAGTTGTATAATTATTTACTATATTTATACAAAAGTTTTGAAAATTTACAACTTATATTTACATTTTAAGTTGTAAAAATAATTCATTAAGCATGTTTGTGATTTTTACAGTAAAAAATCTAACTTTTTTGTACTCGGATTTTATGTTTTTATGTGATTTTAAGCCCACTGTGTTAATACAGTATGTCAAAATGAAAACATAACTGTACAGTCACACACATGAGGTGGTGCTGAAAAAAATGATACCAAACCAGGCAAGGTAAACAGTTTCTAAGGTCAACTATAAAGCTAAAAACAAAAGTAGTCAAAAACGGCCAACTATACCCCGGACCCCAGAGGGTTAAACCTGCTACCAATCTTGAAGTGTGTGTGTTACTTTTTCTGAACAATGTGACATATGGGGACAAGTGTGTGAAAAGTGTGTTAAGTTCCCAAACTGGCCACTAGGTCGTAAAATCAAAGATGAGCAAAAACGATAAACACACTCACACACAAAATTTCCGACAATTGTGACATTTTAGGACATTTGAGATTTTTGGTTTAGGGGCATGTTTGGAGCCTCTAGAACACGCTAGTATGCTCAGAAAAATGAGGACGCGAAAAATGTCCTCATTTTTCCAAGTGTCCTGATATTGAAGGTGTGTTATCATAAAAATGTCCTGACATGTCACGAAAACAAGTACACACACACACACACACACACACACACACACACACACACACACACACACACACCAATATTTCAATACTACCTTGTGGCTATTGTAGTGTGATTTGGATAAATGCAGTGCTGCTGGCCTCGATTACCTTCCCTAGTTATGTCTCAACAAACGACAGGTGCACTCGGCACTTCTTCAGATTTTCTTTTTAGCAGGCGGAGATGGAAAAAGTCAATAGTCCATGCGACATCAATCTCTCTGCTCCTGCAGCATCCTTTTTATACAAAGAACTGATACTTAGCAACTGTTATCTGCATTGGAGAAGAATGATACGTAATATAATGCATGAAATATTCAACCCGCATGTTATTATCTCCACAATTACTGTTCCTGTCATTCCAAGGCTACAATTCACGATGATGAGTCAGGCTTCCTTAGATGATCAGAACATTGCTTGTGTGGTTTTATTTAGTTTGAAGTTGAACAGTGGGAGTATAGAAAACATGACACTTTGTTTGAAAGTAAAAGCTGGGTGATAATATGATTTGTTCGTGTTGTAAACATTATTATTATCCTGTCAGGACCACTTTAGGCAAAATAGATTGCCATTCTATCTTCAGTAAAGTGCACACATGGTAACATGGTTTTGTAAAGTGCTGTGCAGAGGCAGCAGCAGCTAAATGCAGGGTGAAACAGCTTAAATAGCATGGCCCATATAAGATTTGCAAATGAGATGTGCATAAGGGTAAAGCTTGTATGGGCTGGCACAAGAGATTGGCTGATCTGCCAGGAGTTCTGGCAGAACTCGACTCAGTGGTCTGCCAGAAATATGCTTAAGATAGCTGGCATCACTCATGTATGCACAATACATATGAAACAGCAACTGGTTAGCTCAACTTATCGTAAACAATGGACAACAGCTAGACCTGCATCTAAAGGTAGTCCTCACCAATCAGTACTGCTAGATCTCAAAGACTTATGTGTTAAAAATAAAAAAAAGTAATTATGATAATGCTTAGTAGCTGGCATGAGATGCTTTTCAAAGAATTAACCATTTACAAAGAAGCCAGAAGAGACTTCAAGAAGCTATTAGTCCTGGCTTGGTTGGTGCATAACCCTTCATGCTTAGTGCACAGACATGAGGGTGTCAGTCTTCTTATTTACCCCCCTGAAAGAAAGCATAATGGCCTAGTTCCCAAACTAAAAAATTTGAGTTTATTTATTTTTTATCTATATAGGACATAATTGACAGTCTCAACATGTTTTCATCACTTTCTGTAGTTTATTTCTTTTCTTAAGTCAGTGCAAGCCACTTTTTCAACACTGTAAAAAGCCACTCATTTAATTACAAACACTGCGACCTTTCTAGGAGGATTTGTGTTTAATTTTAAAGAGATGAGTCATACACCGTGTTATTAAAAAAAGAAAAAAAAAAGAAAAGAAAACTGAATTATTATAAGCATTAGGTTGGCTTAGGCTGACTTTAAAATTAAAGGTTTGTCTTTGTAGGGGTGCACTGGAATGCACTGCAAGTCAGTCAGCTTCAAAAAGGCCTGAAAGGTTGGTGATTAATGATAACTATGGAATTGTAGTCAAATATGAGTGGTTATGCTTGTAAGGCATCACACAACTCAACAACTTCTTTGCGCGCTTCGAGTCGGGAAGCCGACAGCCCGCTGTGCTCCTGGCCGGAGGGGCGGAGACACTCACTGTGACAGAGCGTGACGTGAGGAGGGCGTTTAGAAGTGTAAACACCAGGAAAGCGGCTGGACCAGACGGTATTAGCGGACGTGTCCTTAAGACCTGCGCTGACCAGCTGGCACCTGTGTTTACAGTGATATTCAATCTCTCACTGGAACTGTGTGTGATTCCCACCTGCTTTAAAAAGTCCATCATAGTCCCTGTCCCAAAGAAACCACACCCCAGCAGCCCCAGTGACTTCAGGCCCATAGCGCTCACCTCTGTGGTGATGAAATGCTTTGAGAGACTCATCAAGACATTCATCACCTCCTCACTGCCCACCACCCTCGACCCACTACAGTTCGCATACCGGCCAGATAGATCCACAGACGACGCCATATCCCTCCTCCTTCACAAGACCCTTTCGCACATAGACACCGGTAAGGGGAACTATGTGAGAGTGCTGTTTGTAGATTACAGCTCAGCAGTCAACACCATAGTTCCCTCCAGGCTGGTCTCTAAGCTGCTGGACCTGGGCCTGGGCCCATCCCTGTGCAGGTGGGTTCACAGCTTCCTGACCAGCAGACCACAGGTGGTACGAGTGGGTCACCTCACCTCATCCTCCCTCACCCTCAACACCGGATCCCCCCAAGGCTGTGTGCTCAGCCCTCTGCTGTACTCACAGTACACCCATGACTGCGTGGCCACGTCAGAGTCCAACGTCATCATCAATTTTCCTGACGACACTGCTGTTGTGGGACTAATCTCCCACAATGAAGAGACAGCCTACAGGAGAGAGGTCTCCCGCCTGGAGAACTGGTGCCGGGAGAACCACCTCCTGCTCAATGTCAGCAAAACGAAGGAACTGATCGTGGACTTCAGCAGGAAGCAGCAGAGGGACTACCATCCACTTGTCATCAGTGGTGCTGAGGTGGAAAGAGTGGACACTTTCAAATACCTGGGAGTGACCATCTCACGGGACCTGTCCTGGACTCATCACATAAACATCACTGTGAAGAAGGCCAGACAGCGTCTCTACCTCCTCAGGCGGCTGAGAGACTTCAAGCTCCCACTCAAGGTGCTCAGGAACTTTTACATCTGCACCATCGAGAGCATCATGCGTGGGAGCATCACCACCTGGATGGGAAACTGCACCAAGCAGGACTCCATGGCCCTAAAAAGGGTGGTTCGTTCAGCTGAACGGACCATCAGAACCACCCTTCCCAACCTGCAGGACATTTACACCAAGCAGCGCAGGCTGAGGGCCATGAAGATCCTAAAACAGCCCAGCCACCCCGGACACTCTCTCTTCTCCCTGCTCCCATCAGGCCGGCGTTACCACTGCCTGAGGACTAAGACTGAAAGGTTTAAGAAGAGTTTTTACCCACAAGCCATCCGTCTGCTCAACTCTGAGCCCTAACTGGACCATTATTGCACTATGTAAATATTATAATATTCTATAATTCCATGTAAAAGTGTGTATAGTGTATAGTGTATAGTGTGAATTACTTATTTTTATTTTTATTCTTCTTATTTATATGTGTGTGTGTGTATATATGGTTGCAGGTAAAAAATACATTTCACTGTGCATTGTACTGTGTATAACTGCACATGTGACAAATAAACACTATCTTATCTTATCTTATCTTATCTTATCTTATCTTATCTTATCTTATCTTATCTTATCTTATATTATATTATAATTAATGCATAAGAAAGTGCGTTAGCTGCAATAAGTTATTTGTCACTTTTTTATAACCTTATCCCACTGGTCAGATGAGCACATCAGCTACATGTTACACTATTTTTTTGTGCCACAAACAAGTGGACTGTCACATAGTATGTAGTATATTTCTAAATATATTATGCATTGTGGTTGACCTCATATTACTACAGGTCTTCCTCCTATGAGAACCAAACTACATGTTCTTCTCTACTACAGCATCTTGTAAATGGTCAAAAAAAACATGCACAATCCGTGAGGCCAGCGGGGACACTGTCCTCCTTTCTAGCCCATTAAATGGCAACTCCATTATCTGCACTCCATACTACACAAACCTATATACAGATGACAGGAACACAGACTATAGGCACATAAAACAGTCATCCTCAAGTAGCTCTCGCCATGCTGCGTCGTGCATATTTTATAACATCCAGCATTAAAAGCCAAAGAAATAAGGAATGCCTAGGCAGGCAGCTGGGTTAACTCTATGCCCTACTTCTTTTCTAGTTCAGCTGTTTTTGTTTTGTTGCAAACATAAAGAGAGATGGACAGAGGCAGTGCTGTGGGAAGAAAGTAAGATTGCTAATTGTGAGAATGTAGGGTTGAAATAGAGATCACATAGGCTAGAAAACTCTGCTGTGGGATAGTATTTCTTTCCTTGATGACCCTTTCCCCCCATTTTTCTTCTCTGAATTGACCAGACTTCCAACTGAATTACAGCTTACAGCTAAACCTGAAAACTAGCTAAAGCTAAAAGACGCTAGGCTGAGAAATGGATATTCATCAGTATTTGTAGCTGATAATAGCAGCTCTATGGCATCTTTAAGTCGGAGTGATTGCAGCGCAAACTACTGTATTTTTGTTTGTGTTTATTTGCTGGTTTACATGTGCTTGTGCATATCAGGCAAACACCCTGGCAGGTCAACATCTTTCCCTGTCATCCGTGCCACTGTTATGCCTCACACTGGGTCACAGAGGCAGGTTGTTCTGTCGGTGTAACACGGTGAGCGTTACAGTCATCCTTACTCTGTCCAGCCTTTCTTCCTCCTGATGGCGGTCAGCAGAAGATTCTGGGGTCAGGTAAGAGTCAGTTCTGTCACACACGCCTTCACGACTCAGGACTCACATTGTTGTTCGTTCCTCCACCTCAACTCCGAGAATAAATATTTAATTGCAACCTTGTTTCGACTGTGACTGAGCAAACTCTCTTTAGTTAGTGCTTCATCTGTGTGGCTGTGCTGCACTTTGTTATTTTGGTTTGTTGTTTTTGTTTATTATGTTTGGTGGTTATCCTAAGATGTGGTCTGTTGCTTGATCGAGGCATCTAAAGGTGCTTAGATGATTATCCATCATGGAAAATTTAGGTAAAATGATATGTTTTTGATCAGGTCTAAAAGGTTCAGAGTTGCTCAGTTTCCCTAAACCCAAGCCTGTCTTAGGTTTTGTAGGATACATTTTAGGGGTCTCCATGTTCCTTTTTGGCTGCAAATTAAAACCCAATTAAAACCATAGTTACCAACAAATCAGAGGGTTGAGCAGGTTCTGATGCAGGCTGTTTATTAGACATCTTAGTAGCACACAAATAGTTAAAAAGACACAGACAGCATAGTGAAGACTGAGAGTTTCTGTGTGGTATTTCTAGAGCAGGATGTTTCAGTAAGCTGTGCTGGGTTTTTGAAGAGTTGTTTTACATTTTTTTGGTTGTTATTTCTCATAATCATGGAATATATACACCACTGTGCAAAAGTTTTGAGCCACCTCTAATTTTTTTATATTTTGCTAGGATAATGGTAAATAGGTGAACTGATTTTTTGAAACACATGAAAATATAAATGGAAATACAATACACACGGCAAAAACAGAGTTTCTACCAAGCTTGAAAGTCAATATTTGGTATGACCACCTTTTACATCTGGCACTGAAAGCAGAAAGGACTGAAAACTGTCCAAATTTAGGTCAGTAGCTGCTTGTTGAGTTAAACTCTTTTCAAGCCTGAACTCTCTGAGGCAGCTTTCTTCTCATTTCTTTAAGTAGTCTTCAGGAATAGTTCTCCAGGCTTCTTGAAGGAGATTCAAAGCTCTTTGTTGGATGTTGGCTGTGTTTTGATGATCCCACACTGCTTCAGTAATCTTGAGGTCCGGGCTCTGGGAAGGCCAATCCATGGCTGATGGCGTTCCATTGTGTGTTTTTCTATCCAGCTATGCTTTTACTGCATTGGCAGTGTGTTTGGGATCATTATCATGTTGAAAAATAAAGCCATTGCCAATCCGATACTTTCGGATACTTTCTAGATGGTACTGCATGGTGGAGCATGGTACATTTCTGTGTTCATAATTCCATCAGTCTCGACGAGATCCCCAACACCACGGGCTGAAATGCAGCCCCCAAACTATGACAGAACCTCCAACGTATTTTACAGATGGCTGTAGACAATCACTGTTTTACCTCTGTGCTGATGTTTTCCTTACATACTGACAATGATTTGAACCAAAAATTTCATATTTGGATTCATCACTCTGTAACCTGTTGCCACCAATTTTCAGTCCAGTTTTTGTGTAATTTTGCATGCCTCAGCTTTTCTCCCTGTTTCCCTTCCTTGAGAATGGCTTCTTGACAGCCACCCTTCCACTGATGAAGCTTCAGTGAACATAAGATGATCAACTGAAGGGCCAGATGCATCTCTCAGGTCCAAAGAAACACTTTGAAAGACCTTCAGAAACTGGGAGAACTATTGCTCAAGACCACTTAAAAAACTGCAAGAAGGTCTGTCTCCTTGGAAGCAAATATATAAAGAAATGAGTGGTGACTCAAGACTTTTGCACAATACTGTATGTAATGGGGTCAACGTTTTTGAAGTGGTTAATGTGATTGAGGAAACTCTTCAGTTTACTCAGTCACATTAAAGTAGAGTGTTTCAGCTGTGTGGCTGTGCCATATTTCTTAGATATTTTGATTTGTGGTTTTCTTCCTTGTGTTTCAGGGTTATGCAGGATAACCAATCAAAGCTGCCTCAATCATCACCCGTCATGGAAATGTGGTAAAATTATGTGTTTTTGATCAGATCTGAATGGTTCAGAGTTGCTCAGTTTTCCTAAACCAGTCACAGTCTTTGGTTTTTGTGTTGGTCAGTGTGTTTCTGTAACCTGTGCTAGATTTTTGAATATTTGTTTTACATTTTTTACACATTATTTTGCATAAAGAGGCATATATACTTGAACTGACATTGTAAAACTGTAAAACCAACTTAACAGTACAGTACACATAAGCAGTAATGGTTTTGGCTTTGTGTCTTGTTGGCTTTCATTGTAAAGAAGCAGAAAGAGACGCATTCCAGCTTGATAAGGTTCTGTGAAGATTAAACAGGCGGTTGGCCATCTTGGAACACCACGCTGTCCAAGAGAGCTGTAACCTGGCAGCAAGTACCTCCAGGATACAAGGCCCTGGCTCTTGAGGTGTATGCACACGTGTGTTTTTGTGTGTGTGTGTGTGTGTGTGTGTGTAGCTGGCATGTTTGGTCGCCATCTGCAATCTCCAGGGATCCTGGCTAAGGTGGGCACACAGGCACACAGAGACAACCACCCAAAGATGGGAGTCGCACACATGCAAGCACATGAACACGCTCTCCTACACACTCTACATCTTCACAGCTGCGGCTTGCTAAAGTTTGGCTGCCAGCATGTGCTCACAAACTGAACTATAATCATACTCAATGCAAAAGATCAAAATCCTATTTCCAGGAAAGCAGGCGAACAAAGCCTCCAGGAAATTCTTTTTCTCTCTCTTAGTATCTCACACACAGACACGCACACACACCCACACATGTCCTGGGATATTAAGGAATGCGATATCACTGCGGGCGATCAGTTATATTGGCCGGCACACATCCACAAGATGCTGTATTATTCACATACTTTATGACTCCTGTGATCAGCTGAAAGAAATATATAAAACATGAAATATAAATGTCAGGGATGTAAATGAATACTTGGTGTTGCCAAGGGGACATAAAAGTTCATTATGAACGTTTTAGTGATTTGGCAGAGATCAATTCTTCAATACGAGTGCCATTGTTTGAAAGTCCAGATTAGCTCTTTAATACTGCGGGTCTATTGATAGTGATTACGAGCTTAACTGAACAAAGAGGTTGGTGATCATACAAATTTAGGTGATGAGGATGATGCCAAGTCAGGACACTCAATCAGCCATGTCCTCGCAGCCTCTTTGTGTTAATCTATTGCCGCCCTGCTGCTGTAGATACTGGGAATCAGAGCATAAATCCATCACCGAGCCAGCATTCCTGTGCCATCTCCACTCTTGTTTTGTAATAGCGTTGATTTGTTTGCCCAGGTGCAAAGGGAAAGAGCAGTTATAGATCATATTTGTCGAATACACTGAAGCTGATTAGGGGGGGGATGAGTTGGAGGCCTAAAGCTGCTTTTCCTAATCCCAAGATTAGTAATAATAAGAGGTCTGTCTTCCTGCTCACACTCACACAGAGAAAAAACAGTGGTTTTGGCTCAGTCCTGAAAACAAAGCTGGTATCTGCACTCACTCAGAACAGTCCCTTGGCCACAGTAGTGACAGTCCCAAATGGGAGAAGCACATCAAGCCAGTGAGGCTCATTGCCAGGCCAGTGTTTCCAGTCTGAGCAGCGCCTAGAAACCTGCTACTGTGGAGCGCAGTACTGGGTTGAAGATTAACCTACTAGCACAATTGAAAAAGTTCCAGGCTCTTCTCTTTCACACACTTCATTGTGTTGCCGTCTCTCCCTCGTCTATGGTTCAGTTTTTGGTTTTTGGTTCAGCGCACGCACCTAAACTTGCACACAATTTAATTGCTAACCTCAGGGGCACTTCTCCGTTACATCATGAAAACAAAAGCTACATGAATGAACAAAGGTTGCATTTTAGTCAGTGAAGCAGCTACAGCTTTTTCCAGAAAAGGCCTTCCTCGCTTGAATAACAAATGAAGTGCAGTGGGAGCTCCTGTAGGATGCTTTAATGAAAAATAAGATAAAATATTTAGTAGACATTTAGAATCTTACCATTCCTGGCACAGAAAGACAATGACTCAAAAAAGATTTTGATGATCAAGACAAATGCCAAACTGGAATACATTCACAAGCAAAGAGAGAAGCAAAACAGAGAAAACAGAGAATACGAGTGACACAACAATCTGTGTCTGCTTGACCCTAGGGAATTCACAGTATAATGCCACTGGATCTAATTCACTTGCAAAAGAGTTGAGCAGGATGTAAAGCTTGATTCACAGTGGACTCAGACCATGAAAAAGCCTCTTTTCCTCCAACCTTTCACAGAGACAAAAAGCTGCTGCATCTCCACTCCATGTGAGAATCGCAGACTTGAATCCGCATGTGGGACAAAGGCACCCTGGCTAAAAACAAACACTCAGCATGAATAAATATATACGTTTGCTTTATAGTGAGTATCCTTTCATACAAACATTGTGAGAGAGGGACGGCCAGCATACGGTTGTAAGGACCGGCTACTTGCTTGACATTAGAGGGAATTCAGGGAGTGCATCTACGTATTAATGTATTCTTTTTAAAAACTCCTACTCAGTGGACCATGAATTGAGTCTTTTCATAGGAGCCCATCTCATACTGGTGTGAAATGAGGTGAAAATAAGCAGACTTAAAAGAGACAGCTTTGCAGGAAGTCTTCCCTGAATGTCTGTGGAGGTTTGCTGAGGTGACCCAAACAAATCAGCTTTTGAAGGGAGTCAAGGGTGAATTCAGCGCACTGGGAAACAAATACACACGCAGGCTTCTCTCGCTGTCAGCGGATATGCATGTCAGAGCTAGTGCTGTCATTTTCTCATTGCAAGGCTTTCCTCACGTGGGTCCCTGCCTTCTGGGCCCTGCACTTGCAGGGCTATCTAGTCCCTGGACTGCCAACTGTAAGCACAGCATACAGTACTCCAGTCTGTCAGACTGATTGCTATGCACACACATGGCTCACCAACAAACACTGTCCTACTTTTCAGTTCAATTGTAAACTCAAAATACACAAAATATTCATGACAATAAATAAATTCTGAGGAACATAATAAACTAAATGGCACCTCTATCTGCGGCAGAGAGCTGTTTTATACGAGGGCATCTGTATGCAGCATATTTATCAAAGTGACAGCAGGCATCAGGGATACAGGGGCTCCAACATAACCACTTACTCACTAATGGCTTACACAGCCACGGATCATTATCCCTCACAGCACAACACAACACAACACTGCGCTGCACAGTACCATGCTGCACGGCAACCCCCTCAGTCCCAGCATTACATTGGCTTGACTGCAGTGTGAAGTGTGTAGGAGGCTGATTAGATCTTTTTCCAGAATGCTTCTTGATTTTCAGCGTCAAAATGTTTGCAGGGATTACTTGTTAGTGTAACAGTTTGATGCTACTTGTACTTTCCTACGTTTCCAGCTATATATTTGGAAATGCCACAATTAAAGGCTTGGTTGAGTTGTGGATATGGTTAAAGTAACAAAGTAATTATCAAAGTAATTACTCAGCTCAATGAATCTGTGTGGTCAGATAATCAGACAGATCATAAACAACCTAACACTTTAGCCTGCTTATCGTACTTTGGTGCTCAAAGAATAAACTTAAAATAATATATTTCCCCCAAAACAGAGCGCCTCAGTAGTTTCTATAATGATACTTGCACTACATAATATCCACTAATTTCCCGGATTTAAATCTTTGTACCTGCCCTGCTCAAGGGCACCTGTCAGCCATCCAGTGCTTCCTTTCCCCTTCTTTTGTTTTTGTTCTTTTGTAAACTCCTGGCAAAAGATCAGTCACTGAACTGGAAAATGGTTGTATGCATGCAGGCACCAAAGGTGAAACTTTAACCAAAAATTCAGTCTGAAAACTGTGACAGGTGTTCCTACAATGAACAAGCAAGAGTGTCTGCAGCTACAGAGTGCTATGAAAAAGTACAGTAATTGCCCCTTCCTGATTTCTTAGGATTTTTGTCTATTTCTCACACTTACATGTTTCAGATCATTAAACTAATTTTAATATTCCACAAAGATAACTTGTTTGAATGTGAAATGCATTTTTTTAAAATGGTGATTTCATTCATGTTTCACTTTAAAGTAATTTTAAAAATCTACATTGGGCAGCATGATGGTGCAGTGGTTAACACTGTTACCTCACAGCAATGAGGTCCTGGGTTTGAACTCATCTGCCTTTCTGTGTGAGTTTGTATGCTTTCCCCGTACTTTCATGGGTTCTCTGGGTACTCTGACTTCCTCCCACAGTTCAAAGACATGCATGGGTTAGCTTAGCTGGCAATTCTAAATTGGCCATAGGTGTGAATGGTTGTCTCTCCCTCTGTGCTAACCCTGCAGTAGGTTGGTGGCCTGTCCAGGGTGTTAGAAGACTAAATTTACTAGGTTACTGGGGGACCTTTTCCTGTCCCATCTAAAGGTGATCACACTGAAAGACATTTTAGATGCACTCATTCACAAGGTTAACTTTAATACATTATAAAAACTGCTTATCCTCAGAAACCCCGGCCTTGTTTTCCAGGGGAGGATTGTCTCATAAAAGATTTGACCTCATAACTAAAAAGATTCCTTAAACTGTGTTTAAGTTTATCATGCACTAACATAGTAATAAATAATTGTAAACCTTACACAGCTTTTGAATACAGTCCACAATACACACCGTGTATGTTTTCCTTTTTGTTTTCTGGTTTTCCTCTGAGCATTAACAATGCACCACTCCAGGCTGTCTCTCACTCTCACGCAAACAGCTCGCACTTGACAAATCCAATCACACATATGCACACATCCGCAGACAGATGTCAAAGCAAGCACTTAGTCATGGTTCTTAGTCAAAATAGAGTTTTCACTGAGGGCTGTAGTAACTGTCATGTGACTTTGTTGCATTTTGGTCTTGTTTTCACAAGTTGGGTAGCCTGTGACCGAGTTTAAAATATCCAATAATATCAGCTGTAACACTGAATCCATACTGACATAAAACAAAACAAAAAAGCAAAACATCTGTATTCAATAAAAATTTTTTATATGTCTTCATAGATACCTATAGAGGCAGGAGTAAACTGTATTTGATCCATAATCACTGTTTTATGCTGTAGGTAGGTGCCATCTCAAACTAAACTTTAGAGGCATCATTTTAAACTTCATTGTTGTGTTTTCCTCTTTGTGGTTAGAGGGAACAATCAACCTGTGAGTAAATACAAGTAAAAGAGTGAAGTGTATGGACAGAGACAATATAATGGACCAAGTACACTATTTGGAGCTTGGTCCATTATGAGCTGTTGGAGCAAGTCAAAGAGGGCCAGTGAGCCTCACAGCTAGAAAGATTCATGATGTAGCCGTAGAGCTAAATTCAGTTATTTTATTATCAGGCGTGGAAAACTTGGTATAAAACATTCCCTGTAGTTAAAGTTTAAAGAAAAAAAATTCTGGACTGTTGGAATGAAGAAAACAACACAGAATTTTACTCGTTTATTTCATCACAAAAGCAGTGATGATTCAAGCACACCTGCTGTTCATCAGACCAGATGGAACGGGATTGGAATGACCAGTCTGTATTTACTCTTAAAATGCGGCCTGATCTTCTTCTAACTTGCAATTATAGCCCAACACAATCTGACTAAACTATTAACGCATAAACTGTTGTTTCTGAACACGCTGAGTAATCTCTTATAGCTGCATTATAAGAGATTTCTTCACAGAAAATTATTGATATGCAGACCCTGCTGTAGCAACAACCTCCCTCAGATGTTTCCCGTAGCTGCATATGACGTGACAATGAGGAAATTTGGACAACGCATTACTCATACAAAAATACACATATTTCGGGGATGTCTTGATTGAACAGTATACTTCAGTTAAGCAACCAGTCTGCCCTCAGCTTCAGGTCATGGATCGGTGCCATGAAATAAAATGTTGTTCCCGCGCTGACTGCAAGGTGAACAAAAGCAAAGCAGCCCGCAAAAATTAATGCTCCCGCCTCCCTACCTCAGTTATTATGAAACACTATTAATCAGACTTTTAGCACAGGATTTTAATGCGTAAGAACATAAAACCCCATTACGTTGCAGATAACACAATTAGAGCTGCAAGGCAGACAATCTAATAAATACAGAAAGTGACTCAGTCTCCAGTGTAGTAAACTAGGGAATTCTTGGGGCTTGAGGTCCTCAAGAGTCCAGGCAAACATAATATTTGTGGGCAAGGTTCAGTTTAAAATAAAGAAAGAAAGAAAAAAAAACAAGAACACATATAAGATGCACAAACATTGTTGTGCCTTTTTACAGGCTGCATCCTAAAGTGCTGCAACTGTGGTGACAAAACCTTCTGGTGGGCTGATTTTCTCTGAAAATCAATGACCAAAGACGTGGCCATTGATTAAACTGAGTTTAAATGCATGGGACCAATGAAAGTGAAGAGCAAGGATGGCAATGCCCATCTGTTTGCTACAGCCAAGATAAATAGTGATGGATTCATTGTTCAGTCAATTAGAATTCAGAGAGACAGAGAGGGGAGCGAGAGGGAGGACTGAAAAGAGAAAGAGAGAGCATGGCGTGTTGAAGAGCCCCTGTGAAGAGAGTGCGATTTCACAGGCCAAGTGTGAATGGCTAACACAGCAGAGTGAGGGAGGTGAGAGCATACCCCGAGGTGAGAGATGGATGTTCTGTTGGATGAAAGAGCCGTGGGTTGAGGGGTGACCGGGGGTTAGGGCCGAGGAGCCGAGGAGTGCTGGCACTGAGACCATGACTGACTTTTTTTTCCTACATTTTAGTCTTCCACCCAAGCAAATTTGGATTTAAAAATAATGCTTTAAGCTGATGTGTCTAAGAAGCTATAATGGGCTAGTTATTGCATTTTCAGAGAGTCTGTCTCAATGTGAACAGGACAGTAAATAAAATGTTCTGAAGCTGAAAGATTGAGAGAGTTTGTATTTTTCAACTGTGGGAACATAACCAGAAACCTCTAAATGAATAATCCCTTTAATCCCTCCTGGCTCCTGTTTAGGAAGGTGAAGAGGGCTTGCACTGATTGGTTAGACAGAGGAAGCAAGCTGAGAGTGTGGTTTTGCATGAGGAAGTTGGGAGGGTATGTGTGAGTGCAGTAAGACAATGGTGCAGCATGCAGTAGAAGTGACTGATGGGTTTAAGGTGTGATCACACTAAAGGATGGCTCTCGGCTAATTCTTGTTTGCAATGTTGATTGACAGGCTGACAGATCAGGGTCCTGATAGACTATGATGAAACTGGGGAGATAATGGGTATAAGGAGAGCAGGATACTAAAGATAAGGCTGCAAAGCACAGGGAAAGCAGTGTGGCCAATGAGAATGGGTAAGGAGAGAGAAAATGCAGGTGACTGGCTTAAAAAGTAATGCTGAACTTTACGCTTTCATTCACAGTCGGGTGTAAACAAAATGACTGTGTCCTTTTCTCATCACATTAATAATAATAAAAAAAATCCCATCTCACTGAAATATGTTTGTCTCCTCAATTTAGTGAAGTTCAAATGCAAATGCATTAAAGCAACTTTACTTTTTGATGTCATTTCTAGTTTATTTCCAGGGCCCGGTGTCTTTGTATACAGAATTATTTGGTCCCAAAGGCTCAGTACTCTGAAGAAAGAGGAAACACCCAAGAAAACAGGGACAGGGGGTGAACAAAAGGGTGTTAGAAGACGATGAGTGTTTCTGCAGGAAAGATACTTGTAAGAGTGAGAATGGCAATGGGATGTTGAAACAGAGAGAAATAACAGCTCAGCCCTGTTTCTGACATTTCTGCCCGCTCAAATGGCCACAGCAGGAACATAACGATATACGCCTCCCTGCGGGACCACTCTGTTTACTCCTGCTGCTGTCCTGCTCTGCAGCAGAGAAACCTGGATGCTGGTATTAGCACTTTTCTGCTGAGACTGCCATTTAATTAAGCGGGCACTTTTTTAGGACTTCACATGACACGTGTGCATGCAAGTCAACTTGCTCATCCAACATGTGAATTCCAAATAATTACATTTGCATGATGTTGCAGATTAACATAATCTGACTAATATTCCATAATGCTTTTAATGTATTTATTAGTTTCCTTTATTTAAACAAGCATTAATACCTCCTTTACAGTGCTCACCTGGAGAGGCAGATTCTCATCTCCTACACTCTATGTTTTTAATTCCTTCTGTCAAATTGGGAGTAAAGTTACACCAACTCTCTGTCCTTACAGTTCCAAACTGGTGGGCAGTAGCAACAAATTGCTTTCTGTAACTAACGAGCCTTAAAGAATAGAAAGTATGACCTGTGACAGCTGCTTGGACATAGATGGAGGACAAAGAAAAGGAAGATAGGATAGGTAGGATATAAATTGCGAGGGGAGAAATTTAAAATGATCTGGACTATTTGAAAGCCAGCACAGAGGGGGAGGGATATGACACACACTGAGTCACTAATGAGACTTGTCATGCTTGTGGTGGCTGGAAACTATGGGAGAAAAAAAAAAGACAGGCAGAGCAATGGCTGGACTGTCAAGTCAAAGTAATAAGTGTGTTTGGTTATATCAAATAAGAGAGTTAAACAGAGGAGTTAAGATGAACTTCTGAGGTGGATGTGATAGCGAGGTTTATGTTCTTAGCCTGATAGTCATGCCATCTTTCCAGACAGACTGTGGGGCATGTTGTTTTAATGCATAATGCTGTGCAGCCTGTCACCACAGATGGACATTTTCATAGCTACCGTATGAGTTTCATTTAACCTCATCAACCACAAAGTAAGTTTTTCCTCGTTTTTCTTTAGATGTTTTCAGCAGTGAGCATGTTTTTGCTCCATTATTATGACCGCTGCAGACTAATTGTCAGAAGCATGTGATCCCAAACCCCCAAAATAGGACAGGACCTCCAAAATCTCACTAATACAAGTGCAATGGTATTGGAACCATTTTGGGATGTTCAGTCTGATATGGAATCTCCTTGATTTGGCAGACCCCGTGACCCACTGTCAAAACTCTATTTGAACAGAATTTGTTGATGGATATAACTGAAATTATATTATCGTTGTCCATCAGCTGTACTGTTACCAGGGATAAGTTCGAAAACTTGGAGGCAATGTTGCAGCTGACTTGATCAAAGGGAAAAAAAGACGGGAAAAAAAGATCTAAATATGGGAGAAAACTAATTATAGTGCATACTCCAAAGAATTCAGTGGCACTTCTGAATTCTGTTTGCTCCTTTGTTTTGATATTGCTAATAATTTCATCAAATGCAGCATTCCCATGTGTTAGGACAAGAAAAAGCAAAACAAACAAATAATAGCAAGCTGCAGTCACCATAAAACTTCAGTAACACTTTACAATAACTACCCACTATGATGCATTAGTAAGATATTAGTAAATACTTAATTTGATATTTATAAAAAAATTAATCCTACTTAGTATGGAATGTATAAATGCAGCTATAAATGGTTTAATCTTGATTAATAGAGAATGTGATTAATGACAGCATTTTTAAACGAATTATGGACAGTACAAACTAATTATTTAGGGACTATCAGTGGTTCATAGTATAATTGACATCAGCAAAAACCTCATGAACAAAAGTACAGAGGTGCAAACCAGGAAACAAGTACAGAAACAAGCTTCAGAAATTCTACGACAAAGTTTTATTGACTGATGACGCAAAGATGAACCTTTACCAAGGTGATGGAAAGGCTAAAGTTTGGAGAAAGAAAGGATCTGCTCATGATCCCTAACATACGAGCTCATCTGTGAAACACAGTGGAGGTAGGTAGGTATGTGGAGGTATGCGCGGCTTCTTCTGAGACGGGCAGCAGTAAATTGAACCCAGAAGTCTGCAGAAACATCTAGAAAGATGCAGCCACACTGATTGGGAGATGCTTCATCCTGCAGCAAGATGACTACAAAGGAGTTCATCAGGGACAGGGAGTGGAAGGCTTCAGACTGCCAAAAGTCAATCTCCAGGCTTAAACCCTATACAGCATTTTGCTTACTAAAGAGGAGACTGAAGTGAGTAACCCGCCCGCCTGCCCGCCTGCCCGCCCACAAACAAACAAAGAAACAAACAAAAACTAAAAGAGGCTGCAATGAAAGCCTGGCAAAGCATCACAAAAAAGGAATGTAAAAGTTTAATGATGTCAGTGGGTCACAGGCTTGATTGAGTTATTGCCACTAAATATTAAGTTTTACTCACTTGAATCTATTTTAAGTTTATCTGTTCCAGTACATTGGCTCACAAGAAAAATGGGTGGTTCAGACAAAAGTTACTGTCTTCTGAACTGTGTATCAGATCCAGATGTAAACACCTGGAAATAATATCTGAGATGTTGATCTTTTTGTCTCACAATAATTTATTGATGTCAAACCCAAATGTTTTCATTCTACAGCAAAAATAAATGACTGGCTTCACTGTTCCACTACTTGTGCAGGGAGTGTACATTACGTGTGTGTGTGTGTGTGTGTGTGTGTGTGTGTGTGTGTGTGTGTGCGTGTGTGTGTGTGTGCGTGTGCGTGCGTGCGTGCGTGCATGTGTGTGTGTGTATGTTTGGAAAGCAGAGTTTTTTGGCTATTTATTTATTTATTTACTTCTGTTCCTAAGGAGTTTTCTAAAGTCAGTCAGGATTAAACGTGTTCAGTCAGCGCGGTTTAACCTGCAGAGAATTTGAAGGCTCATGCGAAGTGTTTTATTGTCACAGCGGGAATAGATTCATTCAGCTTAAATTGGACTGCTGGCTGCAATGGTTAGTTGAAGTTTATTATGTTGCACTTGTCTCAGTTGACATTTTTAATATAATAACTGCAGGCAGCTCGGTCTTTTTTATTTACAAAATGTAGCATTTGAGCTTAACTATTACATTCAGAATTACACTAAATAGGCATTTATAATTTGTCTGCTGAAAAGAAAACATCCAAAAACAAGAAGCACTCAGAGAGCACTAACCTCCACCAAAGCCGCTCACTGTCTGGGCAGTATTTACTTTGAAGGGAACATTATTCTGTTTTGTATATATTCATTTTTGTTTCTTTGTTCTTTTGAAATGTACTTTAAGAAGCTTGTAGTGCAGTAAAAATCAGATAAGGGCAGCATGACAGATGTTTACTTTGATTACACAAACATTATATAGGAGTAGATCATAGATAATGGGTATTTATTTGTAAGTAGCTGGACATGAATAACCTGACCTTATTATGTAATATTATACTGCAGTATATTTCTAACTATCTAGGCAGTGCATTCTCTCTCTTGACAAAACTTTGTTTGAGTTTGAGTTTGACCTTGAAGGAGAGGTCAGAGGTCAAATGTGACATGATATCTTAAATCTTTATAGGGAACTTTCTAAATGTTGACAATACATACTACACTTGTAAGAAACATAGTTTGTAAGGTATAAGGCTTTTTGTCAGTTTTCAACCAATAAATCATTTAGTTGACCTTGAAGACCTTTGTGGATGTAACATGACCCCACTCTGCACCCCTACAGAGTTTTATCAGAATTACTTCAAAACACTTTCAGCCATCATGTTTACAGACAGAATGAGACGCACGCATGGACAAACATAATACCAAAAACATAACCTCCTCACTGGAGGTAATTAGTGATTTGATGCAGAACCATATATTTTGTTACTATTATAACACCAGAGTTAACTAATCCAAACTGAGTGGAACAGTCAAACTGTGTGCTCTTTAAATCCCATTTAAATCTTGTTGAATTCAAGGAGCAGCAGAGACAAAGCAACACTTCCTTTTTGGATTTGTTAGTAATTTTCTGCATAATAACTTAAGCCTGACTTATGATATTCAACTGCAAAGTGTCACTCTGTACTCGTATAATGATCATACTCATCAGTGCAACAGTTAACATATATTCTAATTCAATGGACATTTACATTTACATTTTTATTTTATTTTATTTTTTGTATTTATTTATTTATTTGGGTGGAACAACTCAAAGTTAATAACAAGATACAAATAAATGAACTTATATTAGTCCAGTGTAATTGTTTTATAGTTTCTGCTTTTAACTTGATACTTTGTGGTTTACTGTGTGACACAGAAGAAAAAAGAACAACAGACAGACAAAGACAGACAAGGGCAATGACAACAATAGACAGAGACACTGGAGAAGGAAGGACCCAGCCACGGTTGGGGTGTTGACACTCTGCCCTGCCGTCCTTGTGTCAGGCTGGAAAGATCATCTGTATCCGTTAGCAACAGTTGAGAAGCCCTGAAACTCTTCATCCTATCATCTTCCCACACATAAAATGTGCAGTTGATCCGCTAGACGTCCACTTGGCCTGGAGGAAACCCACACTCAATGCTAGCAAACTCAGGCTGATGCTATTCTTGCAGTGACCACCACGGCAACCAAGGTCAATGTGGACATGCTGGATGGCAGTAAAATTAATGAAATTACTCTAAGGCTAATCAGCTCACACTAACTCATGCCCACACGCATATACTGTATGAACCATAGATATTCATGCATGGGTGTGTAAATGTAGGAACTTACTCGTGTGGGCTCACATGGATGTCATGAAAGGTCACACAGTAAGCACATCTGCATGACAGCTCTGATATACTCATATACTGACGTATACCCATATACAGTGGTGTGAAAAAGTGTTTGCCCCCTGCCTCATTTCCTGTTTCTTTGCATGTTTGTCACACTTAAGTGTTTCGGAACATCAAACCAATTTAAACAATAGTCAAGGACAACACAATAAACACAAAATGCAAGTTGTAAATGAAGGTGTTTATTAGTAAAGGTGAAAAAAAAATCCAAACCATCATGGCCCTGTGTGAAAAAGTGATTGCCCCCTAAACCTAATAACTGGTTGGGCCACCCTTAGCAGCAACAACTGCAACCAAGCGTCTGCGATAACTTGCAATGAGGCTTTTACAGCGTTCTGGAGGAATTTTGGCCCACTCATCTTTGCAGAATTGCCCTAATTCAGTTACATTAGAGGGGTTTCGAGCATGAACGGCCTTTTTAAGGTCATACCACAACATCTCAATAGGATTCAGGTCAGGACTTTGGCTAGGCCACTCCAAAGTCTTCATTTTGTTTTTCTTCAGCCATTCAGTGGTGGACTTGCTGGTGTGTTTAGGATCATTGTCCTGCTGCAGAACCCAAGTACGTTTAAGCTTGAGTACACGAACAGATGGTCTGACATTCTCCTTCAGGATCTCTTGGTAGACAGCAGAATTCATTGTTCCATTTATCACAGCAAGTCTTCCAGGTCCTGACGCAGCAAAACAGCCCCAGACCATCACACTACCACCACCATATTTTACTGTTGGTATAATGTTCTTTTTCTGAAATGCAGTGTTCCTTTTACGCCAGATGTAATGGGACACACACCTTCCAAAGAGTTCCACTTTTGTCTCATCGGTCCACAGAATGTTGTCCCAAAAGTCTTGGGGATCATCAAGATGCGTTTTGGAAAAATTGAGACGAGCTTTAATGTTCTTTTTGCTCAGCAGTGGTTTTCTTCTTGGAACTCTGCCATGCAGGCCATTTTTGCTCAGTCTTTTTCTGATGGTGGAGGCATGAACGCTGACCTTAACTGAGGCAAGTGAGGCCTGCAGTTCTTTGGACGTTGTTGTGGGGTCTTTTGTGACCTCTTGGATGAGTCGTCGCTGCGCCCTTGGGGTAATTTTGGGCGGCCGGCCACTCCTGGGAAGGTTCACCACTGTTCCATGTCTTCGCCATTTGTGGATAATGGCTCTCACTGTGGTTCGCTGGATTCCCAAAGCTTTGGAAATGGCTTTATAACCCTTTCCAGACTGATAGATCTCAATTACTTTCTTTCTCAATTGCTCCTGAATTTCTTTGGATCTCGGCATGATGTGTAGCTTTCAAGGATCTTCTGGTGGACCTTACTGTGTCAGGCAGCTCCTATTTAAGTGATGTCTTGATTGGGAACAGGTGTGGCAATAATCAGGCCTAGGTGTGGCTGAACTCAGGTGTGAAAAACCACAGTTATAGTATGTTTTAACAAGGGGGGCAATCACTTTTTCACACAGGGCCATGATGGTTTGGATTTTTTTTCACCTTTACTAATAAACACCTTCATTTACAACTTGCATTTTGTGTTTACTTGTGTTGTCCTTGACTATTGTTTAAATTGGTTTGATGTTCCGAAACACTTAAGTGTGACAAACATGCAAAAAAACAGGAAATGAGGCAGGGGGCAAACACTTTTTCACACCACTGTAACAGCGAATATACTCACATCGACTCTTTGGCTTGTTTATCTCACTTACACACACACACACACACACACACACACACACACACACATGCACACACACACACACACACAATATGAGAACAGCACAGCAACAGATCTCTTTATCTGGTGACCAATCTTAATTGGAGCTGCTGCGCCTGTCCGATGGGGTCCTCCATCTGTCTCATGCCTCCCCTTCCATAGTCTTCTAAACATTTCTGCCTCGTCTTTTGTCCTCTCTTCACCTCCTCCGTCTTTCTATTTTGGCTGAGTTGAGTCGACCTTTCTTACTGTGTATCTGTAGGAGAGCCAGAGTTCTCATCAAACACGACCTCTCAGCACGGCCTCTCACTGTTCTTCCCCTCTCCAGTTTTACTTTCTTCTCTCTCCTCCTCTCCTTTGTCCTTTTCCAGCACGCCTTTGTTCTCCTCTACATCAAGTAAGAAGGACAGAGGGTTGGGACCTGCAGCAGCGGGTGCTGCTGAGTAGAGGCTTTGATCAGACAGAAAGCCAAGAAAGGTCGCTGACAGACTGTTAGAGCTCATCCACAGCAGCCTTAAGACGTGAACTGTAGCTCAATCCATTAAACATACACAGTGGAAAGTTGTGCATTATAAAGAAAACAACTTTTCAGTGCTTTTAACTGGATAATGACATGCACTGCTTTACTTCTTTCACACATTCTCTTTTGTCAGAAGGACTATTTTTATGTTGTAAAACAAATTTGTCATATTTTATGTTCTCCGTGGAACTTTTCAAAACAGCACCACGGAGAAACAAAAACCGCAAACAAAATTATGTCAAAAGCAGTAATTATCTTAGCAAATATTTTACCTAAGTGTCTAACCTAATGACATAAAACACTGCCAGTCCCCATGTGCTAAGGATTAGCCAAACACTTTCACAATACTATTTGTTATGATTTTACCTAATATGGGAGACATCCCTGTTTCAAGACCAGGAGGAGACACGAATCCCATTGGGATTATGTCAGGAAGGACATCCTGGGTAAAAATCTGCCAAATCAAATATATGGAGCTACCCGCTGTGGTGACCCCTTGTCAATAAGCGAGCAGCCAAAAGTAGTTTTTTCCTCAATAAAAAGAGTAGACCACAGCATGCTGACCAAATATGGGGAGCAGAAAGCCCAGAGGAACTGGAGAAAGCCACTATTTAACCTAACGTTGTTAGGTTGGAACCATTCATTGCCCTAACAACACTTATTCACACAATTAGAGATGCTAACTTGCAGCAATTTACACATAAAGCCAACACAGCAGGTTCAGCCACAATAGGGGGTGGGATTCCTCAGGCATACAGAATGAATAAAGCTCTGCTATAACAACACATTATCACTATATGAGCACAGATTAAAGTATGGCTAAAAGTTAGATAGTCAAGGCCGCGAGGGCTACTTAGTACAACAAACGACACTCTACATGCCTTTGAAGTCATTAGTAAAACAAATATTGAATACTCACATTGAGAAACATATTTTAAATACTTTGGATATCAGCAACATTGGCATACTTAACTGCATGCAACAACATGAATGAATGTGGCATTCACACTAGACCGCTGGACTGAGTCAGCTAAGGGTGACTGTTTATTAATACTTAAGAGTTGCACGATGTAAGGAAACACAAAATGGGCATGTTTCTATACTGGTAATGTTAACAGGCTGAGATGCACGCAGCACTGTGTGAAGTTAGAAGCACCCAGACAATTAGTTACTGTGAATTGGAATTATCACTGCCTAATGTGAAGTTATAAAAGATGCTTTTTTAAGTGAAAAATATTTTCAGAATTAAGATGTCTCTGCTCCAAGACCAAGATAATTATCCCAATGAGCCCCCATTTGTCACAACCTGGCTCACGGCATGTGACAAAAAGGGGAGACTGCACACAGACGTGGGAGGTTATTTAATACTTTAATTAAAAATAGCAAAGAAACCAAAACCTATGGACCAGGAAGAGAAGAGGAGCAAACTGGAAAAACGATCTCTGTAGATTCTGGCAGTGCTGCTTTTTATAGTGCACCTGAGCTTGACATGCTCAGGTGCACTGTATCTGAAATTGGGTCAGCTCCACCCACTAATTACCTGAAAAGACACAGAAAACAAGGCCAACCCAGCGGCCATCACAATCTCAACAGCTGTTTTTAAAATCTTGTTTCAGCACATTGGCTTACTGTATTTACACACACACACACACACACACACACACACACACACACACACACACACACACACACACACACACACACACACACACACACACACACAATATGAGAACAGCACCCCCACCAAGGCTGGAGATGGAGCAATACTGGAAGAGCACATGGGAGAAAGATGCATCACACAACACCAATGCTCAATGGTTAGTGGATCTAAGAGCAGACCACACCAACCTCCCTGAACAGGATCCAATAACCATCACAGTGGTAGACATCCAAGAAAGAGTCTCACATATGAAAAGCTGGACAGCACCATGCCACGACATGATCCACATCTACTGGCTAAAAAAGCTAACTGCACTCCTTTTTGCAGCACAAATGAACCAGCTGCTAAAGGCTAAGACAAACCTAGAATGGCTGACTGAAGGCCGGATGGTCCTGATCCTCAAAGATCCCCAGAAGGCAACACTGCAGACACTGAAGACAGCTACAAGTACCTTGGAATCCCACACGCAAAAATGGGAACCACGAGGAGGCCGCTAGGAAAGCTGCAACTACCAAGTACCTGCAGAGTGTAAGGCATTCCTTAGAAGAGTCAGCTGAATGGGAAGAACAAGATCCAGGCTATCAACACCTATGATGTGCCAGTTGTCAGATACCCTGCTGGGATAATAAGCTGGCCAAAAGAGGAGAAGCCACTGATGTCAAGACAAGAAAGCTCCTTACCATGCATGGAGGGTTTCACCCAATTTCCATCACCCTGAGACTGTACGCTAAGCGGAAGAAGGTGGCCGAGGACTAGTGAGTGTCAGAGCCACTATTCTAGGTGAGACAACAAAGATCCATGATTACATCAGGAAGATGGCCACAAAGGATCATGTGCTTAGTGAGCACCTCGGGCAGCAGAAACCTGAGAAAGAAGAGGACGAAGAACAGGAACTATCATGGAAGGACAGGGCTCTGCACGACATGGACCACCGGCAGATAGAAGAAGTGGCTGCTATAGAAAAATCCTACCAATGGTTGGACAAAGCTGGACTGACAGACAGCACAGAGGCACTGATCATGGCAGCACAGGAACAAGCTCTGAGCACAAGATCAATAGAGGCTGGAGTCTACCGCACCAGGCAGGGTGCAAGATGCTAGCAGGCAGGGCATACATGGAATGCCATAACCAAGTTGCTGGCATAGTATACAGGAACATCTGTACCAAGTATGACCTGGGAGTCCTGAGGTCAAAATGGGCGAGAATAACAGAGCTAAGATCCTGTGGGACTTCCAGATACAGACGGACAAACTTGTGATGGCTAACCAACCAGTCATAGTAGTGGTGGACCAACAAAGGAAGAAAGCCACAGTGATAGACGTTGCAATACCAAGTGACGGCAACATCAAGAAGAAAGAACACGAGAAGCTCGATAAATACCAAGGGCTCAGAGAAGAGCTAGAAAGGATGTGGAAGGTGAAGGTAACAGTGGTGCCCATGGTAATTGGAACACTTGGGGCAGTGACTCCCAAACTGGGAGAAAGGCTCCAGTAGATTCCAGGAACAATATCTGAGATCTCTGTCCAGTAGAGTGCAGTCCTGGGAGCAGTTAAGATACTCCCAGACCTCTGGTAGATGACCCGAGTTTGGTGGACAAAGGCCACCTGCAGGGCAAGCTGGGATTTTATATATATATATATATATATATATATATATATATATATATATATATATATATATATATATATATATATTAATTAATATATATAATATTAATATATATTAATATATTTCCTGTGACAAATTTAGATATGGGCAACAAAGGCAACCACCCAGGGCAACATCTTGCAAAGCGGTTGCACAGTTTGTCAGCACAAAACAAAACAATTAGGGGGAATGGTCAAAGTGTAGGAAGGAGGCAGTGTGCTGCAAGGCCACAGCTGGATATAGACTTCTCTCATGTGGTGCACACACACACACACACACTGTGTTGCTGTGCATGACTCACACTACACACACACACACACACACACTGTGTTGCTGTGCATGACTCACACTACACACACACACACATACACACACACACACACACACACACACACACACACACACACACACACACACACATACACACACACACACACAGAAAAAAAAAACTATTACACAATGCTCCCTGCAGATTAATTAACGGATGACTTACACTCCTGAGAAATTCAGATTTGGTGTCTTAATGAGGATATTGCAGCAAGGCAAATCGAATACGTCAGTATCAGCAAACTTTGAATTTCAGATGAGGTCATAGATGATGTTTTCAGTCATCAGTCATGCAGGACTTTCACTGATTCTTGACTGGCGGATGGAGACACAGCTGCTGCTGGGTGTCTCCTGGTAGAGAACACTGTTTGGTAGAGGACAGCATGTGCTGTTCTTTTGTTAAATGCTCCTTTACACAGTCGAAAGAGATTTCTATGAAATATTTTTGGTGTTTTCTCCTTCCATTAGTTACTGTAATATGAGGATTCCTTGCTATTCTTATTCACCTTAATCTACAGGTGTTGCTTTACTCTTAGCTTCTGTCTACACCCATCCACATAGTTAATTCTTATCAATTTAGATTTCACCAGTCGTACTAAGACTGGTACTAAGTTATACTAATTGGTTAAGCTTTTAGATATGCATGTGTGGCTGTCTCCAGTCACTTTATGTATGGCCTAATGGGCCATATTAAGATGTTAATATCCCTGAATAAAATCAGAGCCTAAGCATGCTTACTGAACAGCATTTTACTCACGTCCTGTATTTCCTTATCTCCTCAATTACTTCAACAGATCTTGTCCCTGCTAGTGCCCCCTCATCTATTCCTCTGTCTCCATTCTCAGCACGTCTGTTTGCAAGAGTGGACCCATCTACTTATGAACTAAAAGTGGAATGTTTCTGAATATTAATTGTGTCATGCATCAGTTTTGCCCACTCATTTCATTGCAGAACTGACAGCGATACCCTGAGGAGCACTTCATACAAGGATAGCTTTATTCAGATAAAGGGACAGAAAGACAGACGGATAAGCAGTCAGTCAGGCAAACCAGAGGATTAAAGTGTCATCCCACACTGATTTGTGTGTCTTTGCCTGCAGTTAACATATGTGCACATAGCACACTTGCAGGACATGAGATCTGTTCCTAGCTCATAGCTCATAGGCCTTAAGAGGTACAGAGGTGTTTTTGACCTCGGGAGGAAGAAGGAGTTGGACTGGGGCATCTTACAAGCTAGAATAACAACTGCATATTGAAATCATGCAGAAGGATTCCACTACAGGGTGCACCAAAGGACTCAAACTAAACATTTGAAATTTGCATGATGTAAATAATAAAACAAGTTTATCTCTTCATGGTAGTCACTGAAAAAATTGCTAACCAGCTCAGGTGTATGGTAACTGGTAACACAACACACAACTGGATCCATTACAATTTGGTTTAGTGACATTTTTTAACAGACTCATGCTCACAATACCCAACTGGGCCTTATGCCACTCTACATGAATTGTGAACATATTTTGCCTTCATGTAGCTGGACATTGCCTTCCATGTTTAGAAAACATCAAACATCCTGCCATCAGTCCATCATTGATTTCTGGAACCTTTGTTTAAATACATTCTATGAGCCCCTATAGCTTTTTTTTTTTTTTTTTTTAAGTTTACTAATCACATTTCGGCATAATTGGTTTTCTATCAAACTTTAAATTAAATTGTAGCACTAATTCCAAGGGGTACATCCCTGCAGACTATTCCAAAAGATAGATTACAGAGAAGAGACAGATGAAGTTTTGTCTCTGGGGTTCTTAAACTTTAGAATGACCAACAAGATGTGCTTCAGTAGTTGTGTATCATCTCTTAGAGTAATCAAATCCTCAAAGGAGCATTTAAAATAACATTGTTGGTCTCACTGCACTAAATTAGCCACCTGCAGGACATCTTTGGGTTTATTTATCTAAAAGAACTTCAGAAACAGATCTGGTTTCAGCATCTATGTACTCTACATGTGAAAAACTAAGATAATGATAATAATAATAATATAAGAATTACTACAAAAATTGGAAATTACTAGAATCAGTGCTAAAATATGGTAGCACTAATGTCCAAAAAGCCTCCAAATTCCCAGAAAAAGGAAATAAATTCACCCTGTAACTTATAGCTAAATTATGTAAAAAGCCATCACTTATTCTTGAAAGATTAGATGTAAAACTCCTAACTGATCATCTGCAGAAGAATAGTTTATCTGAAGAGTTTCAGTCAGGATTCAGAATTCATCACAGTACAGAAACGGCATTAATGAAGGTTACAAATGATCTTCTCATGGTCTTTGACAGTGGACTCATCTCTGTGCTTGTCCTGCTAGACTTGACTGCAGTATTTGATACTGTTAACCACAATATTTTATTATAAAGATGAGAACTTGCCATAGGTATTAAATCTATCTATATTCCAATTTCTTCATGTAAATGGGGAGTCTTTTTCACACACTAAGGTTAATTATGGAGTTCCACAGGACCAATTCTATTTACATTATACATGGTTCCCTTAGGAAGTATTATTAGAAAGCATTGCATAAATTTTCATTGCTATGCAGATGATACCCAGCTTTATCTATCCATGAAGCCAGATGACACACACCAATTAGTTAAGCCAACTCTGTTGTCAGGGACACACTGTACTTCAAGTGTTCCACTGTTTGCAGACTTTTGGCAACAGTTACCATAATAACCCTACGTTGGCTGTGAAAAGCAATTTCTCAGCTTTCAGAAACCATTTGGATTTTTCTGATGGGACAAATGGTCACATAATTATGGTAATTCAAAGTGCGTTTGATCAGACGTCTCAGTGGTGATACGCTCAGTGTAAACCAGCTGTTCATGGCAGGTAAGGGCAGGTCACAGCTGCATGAGCAGCGATCGCCCGGTGTTATAGGGTTCAACTACAGGAATGTCTCAAAGACATTAAGACCTAGATGACCTCTAATTTCCTGCTTCTAAATTCAGATAAAACTGATGTTATTGTTTTTGGCTCTACAAACTTTAAAAACATGATATCTAACCAGATACTTAGTCTGGATGGCATTACCTTGACCTCCAGTAACACTGTGTGATAAGTTGGAGTCATTTCTGACCAACATATGTCCTTCAATGTACACATTAAACAAATATGTAGGACTGCTTTTTATGCATTTGCACAATATCTCTAAAATTAGAAACATTCTGTCTCAGAATGATGCTGAAAAACTAATTCATGCATTTATTACTTCCAGGCTGGTCTATTGTAATTCATTATTATCAGGCTGTCCTAAACACTCCCTGAAAAGCCTTCATCTGATCCAAAATGCTGCAGCCAGAGTACTGACAGGGACTAGAAAGAAGAGCATATTTCTCCCATATTGGCTTCTCTTCAATCCAGAATGAAATTAAAAATCCTTCTCCTCACATCAAAGGTCAAAGGTAATCAGGATCCATCCTATCTTAAAGACCTCATAGTACCATATCACCCAAATAGAGCACTTTGCTCTCAAACTGTGGGCTTACTTGTGGTTTCTAAGATACTTAAGAGTAGAATGGGAGGCAGAGCCTTCAGGTTTCAGGCCCATCTTTTGTGGAACTATCTCACAATTTGGATTTGGGAGACAGATACCCTCTCTACTTTTAAGATTAGGTTTTAAACTTTCCTTTTTTGATAAAGTTTATAGTTAGGGCTGGATCAGGTGACCCTGAACTCTCCCTTAGTTATGCTGCAATAGGCCTAGGCTGCTGGGGGCTTCCAATGTTGAACTAAGTGTTGCTTCTCCACTCACCTCTTTTCACTCTCTGTGTACAGTATTTATACACCACTCTGCATTTAATCATTAGTTATTATTAAGCTCTCTTCCACAGTGTGTTTTTTGTCCTGTCTCAGTCCCCTCACCCTCAACTGGTCAATGCAGATGGCTGCCCTTCACTGAGCCTGGTTCTGCCAGAGACCTCCTCCTGTTAAAAGGAAGTTCTTCTTTCCCACTGTCACCAAGTGCTCGCTCATAAGGAGTCTGACTGTTTTCCCTGTATTATTGTACCTTGAGGCAACCGTTGTTATGATTTGGTGCTATATAAATAAAAGTGAATTGAATTGAATAGAAATGAATTAGATTTAACTGAACTGAATTGAGTATTACCTTTGTTAGCCCTAAATGGTGGTGAAACTGATTTTTTTACCTTGGTAAAAAGTGGAATTGTCAAGCTAAAGGATAGTTATTTGCGGTTTGGCCCTTTCTATTTTTTAGAAAATGAAGAGTAGATGAGCAAGGCCGCCGAATGTGCATTCAGAATCGGGAGTTGTCATTCCTTTGCCACCATGCAGAGAGGCACTGACTTCACATAACCTTGGATCTATCTATCTGGAAGTACCTAAACACCAAATGAATACCTTGTGTGCTACATTTGAGAGTGTGTGTTTGTACAAACAAAGCACATGCTGATTCTGTAATAGGAGGCCAGTTGAAACCAGCAGAAGTTAGTTGTAATGTGGGAAAAATGAGTACGCTAAGAAAAACATCAAGAGGATTATTTAGTGAACAACTGGAAAGTGAGAGAGAACAAGAGGAATGTTTTTGAGGTTTTTTTTTTCTCCCACAGGGCAGCAGGGGCTGAGTCAGGATGGAGCACAGGTGAGTGCTGGCCCAGGTGAAGCTGTAATTTCCTGTCCGTAGTGTGTGTGGGCTTTGCACCTGCAGAGAGACATCCTGAAACACAGCTGCTCACCCTCAGCGAAGCACAGGCAACTTAGGTAACAGAGACGCTAACAGTATGACTAACACACACACACTCACATATTTAGCTTCAATCTGGCTTTTTTATCTGAACTGTAAAACCACCCTGTTTCCAGGGTGTGCTCAGCTCTGCATTATACTGCTAGTGGGCTTTTTAGTTCAGCAGGCTGGGAAGGAGGACAAAAAGAGGTGCCACACCAAATGTTACATTTGTACTAAATAGCAGAGACACATTGGCCTTTTGGTGAACATTAAGCAAATGCTTTGAACAGGCAGTATAAAAGAAACCAATCACAGTTGGTGGTTCGAAGAGAATACTAATGACTGGGCTTGACTATTTGAACATCAGTGAATGATCTAGCAATGCCTCTAGAAATCAAATAAAAGGAAACTTGAAGCTGAATAGCAGAGGAGTGGGTTTTTCACTGCTTTGGGGCAATTAGAATGGGCTGGGTAACTTACATCATTAAAATGTTTAAGATTTTCTCAGTCTCTCAATTACCTTTTGCATATGTAAATGGAACATATGTTTAGCCAGTGGCTGCATCTTTTTAATGTGCTCTTATACTGAAGTGCTAATATATTAGCTGATGAGGCTTCATAAAATTATTATTACATTTAGTTTCACCCAGAGCATGCTAATCACCACACAATGTTTTACAACATCTGGGGGAGAATGTCAAATGGTATCACTGCACAGCCCACTTTGGTGAGTCTTTCCTGGTATGAATATTAAAACAGACACATGCACATGATAAAATAGTGATGATTGAGGGGGAGTCTTAGATGTGGCTAGTGTCAGGATTGTCAGTTCTAGATTGGGGAAGGCTGTAGGAACATCAATAGACAATGGCCTGAGGTGGGACTGAATAATTCAGTGTGAGGAAGCGACATGTAATGTTTTCTTTTCTCCCATTAGGCAGACACACAATGCGGCAAGCTTGACTGAATTGACTTTGATCATTTTCTTTTTCTGAAGGGAAAGCAATTAAAGCCATTAATTAACATTAAGTTATTCCACTGGAGTGATTCCTATTCATTCTACTGGAGATTTTAAACGTGATGGGTTTCTACAACCATGTGGTTTAAACACAGTGCTAAAGATTAGATGCAATGGGAAAGTCTAGGCATTATAAAATGTATTTACAGGCCACTGACTATGAAACTTTGACTGGTAAAGGGCTGGTATAGCCCATATGATGGCGAGAAGGAAGGTAGATATATTGTATGTGCAGGAGACCAGGTGGAAGGGAAGCAAGGCCAGGAACACTGGAGGTAGATTCAGCCTGGTCTACCACAGTCTAGACTGGAAGGGAAATGGGGCAGGGGTATTCTTGAAAGAAGAGTATGTGAATAATGTTGTGGAGATGAAGAGAGTGTCAGGCTCATGAGTTTGAAGCTGGAAATTGAAGGGGTGATGTTGAATGTTTTCAATGTGTCTGCCCCACAGGTTGGATGCCAGTTAGAATAGAAAAATTAATTCTGGAGTAAGTTGGATGAAGTGGTAGAGCATGTACCCAGGGGGGACAGAGTGGTGTTTGGAGCTGACTTTGGGAACAGAGGTAATGAGGAGGTGTTGGGTAGGTATGGTGTTAAGGAAAGAAATGCAGAAGGACAGATGGTGGTGGATTTTGTGACAAGGATGGAAATGGTTGTGGTGAACATGTACTTTAAGAAGAGGGAGAAACATAGGTAATTGTGAGAGCAGGAAGATGCACATGCAGATGACACTGTGACCTGATCTGTACTAAGTAAGTAAGTATATTTATTAAGCACTTTTCAAAGACAAACAGTCACAAAGCGCTGTACACAGTAAATAAATAAAATAAAAATAAACACAGAAATTAAACACCATAACAGCCAAAAAAAAAGATGCAATAGAACACCATAGAATGAACAGGTAGTTCAAAAATAAGTGAAAGTAGGGAGCAGGTGGAAGAGAGTCTGGAGAGGTGGAGGTATGCACTGGAGAGAATGAATGAAATTCAGTAGAAGCAAGACAGAATACATGTGTGTGAATGAGAGGGAGACAGGTGTAGGGAGTAGAGGTAGTGAAGGTACCGCAATTCTTAAACTGAATACATTTATATCCATCCAAAGCAACCGCCAGTGCACAACAGAGGTGAAGAAGAGAGTGCAGGCAGGGTGGAGTGGGTGAAAAAAGATAACAGAAAGATAGCAGCAAGAGTGAAAGGGAAGGTTTACAAGATGGAAGTGAGACTACCTATGATGTGTGATTTGGAGACAGCGGCACTGATAAAAATTCAGGAGGCTGAGCTGGAAGTGTCAGAGTTGAAGATGTTATGATTCTCACTGGGAGTGACCAGCATGGAAAAGATTAGAAGTGAGCACATCAGAGGGACAGTTCAGGTCGAGCAGTTTGGAGACAAAGTTAGAGAGGCAAGGCTGAGATGGTTTGTACATGGGCAGAGGAGGGATAGTGGTTACACTGGAGAAAGGATGTTGAAGATGGAGATGCCAAGGAGGAGGAAAAGAGGAAGACCACAGATAGAATTCATGAATGTAGTGAAGGAGGACATGCAGAGGGTTTGGTGTGACTGAGGAGGATGCTAGGGGCAGGGTGAGACAGAGGCAGATCCGCTGTGGTGACCCCTAAAGGGAGCAGCTGAAAGAAAAAGAAGACTGGCAGAGTGCTTGCAACATACAAAGCACACGATGCACGATAACTCTAACATATGTACATATCCTAAAGGGCAAGAAATACATTTTGTTTTCTATTTAGAATTTTTATTTATTTACTTACTTGCTTTATACAGTATTTATACCAAGTTTGGTATAAATAAAAAGCCCACTGCTGAAATGCAGCGGAGATGACTGCTTTTCTAAATCTGTGTTCCTAACTTGTCCATCATCCTCTCTTCAAACTTGTTCTTTGGTTTTGATTTGTTTTGATGACAGTAGTTTGTGTTTGCATCATGTCAGCATTTTGTTCAACTGCTGGCATCATCAGAGGGAGGTCTGGGCTTCTCTGCTTTGGCTACTGCCCCTGCGACCCGGCCCCAGATAAGTGGAAGAAAATGGATGGATGGATGGTTGGATAGATGGATGGATGCTGGCATCATAAAACCAGCATTTTTCACTGCTTCAGGTTGAATAGTTCATTGTTTCTGCTTTAAGCTAATTTTTCTTAATTCTGAGTATCCTTGGACCTTGGTCCATATTAATGGTTGCTCATGAGATATACTGTAGCAGAAGTACAACTAACAGAAAAACAAACAAAACAAAGACAAAATGGTAATGGGCCTTCATTACCATTTTGGGTATGAATATTCTTTAATGTTTTTTAATCTTTTAGTATTTATGCCTTGATGTCATGTTTGTTTTTTCCTCACACTGAAAACATTTGGTGTATGTTATTGTAGCAATTGCTGTTTAAATAAAATATACTGGTCATGCTTTAGACACATACATTGGATCTTGTGGATGATGTGAATATTTGAGTGAAGATGAAGCTGAAGTGACTTTAAGACTCTAAAATGGAAATGTCTCATTTCAAGTTGAAATTTGTTTACAGACTGAGATTCAGTCATTAAATGTGTCTGAATCAGAGTCCAAAATGGCTAAGGATCATGGATTCAAACTGGATCAGACCAGTTTTCCCAGCTTATCCCATCCTGATCTGTTTTAGATGCATTCACACTGACATATTTTGTCCTAATATGATCTCATTCTTATTTAAAATAGCTCTGCCTTTCAAAATTATGATGAACTTTCTAAAATCTAGCTAACCAACATTGTATTTCTTATAACATGTTTGCCTTTACATTCATTAAAGACTTAAAAAGCTGCCCTGCATTCTTTTAGGTACATGTAAAACAGTTACCATGAATTCTTACAATTAGGCTACCAGTAACTCAGTAAAACATCTCTGCTGTGGCTGTAAGTAAGCCCTCATCTATCAGTGACGGCTGATACTTGAGCAAATTAGAAATAGCTAAACTGAGGGACATAGTTTTAAAGTAGCTTTTCTGTAAATCTCATTAACCATTTTTCATCCAGTAATGGTAGTAATAATGAAATTCTCTGTTTAATAAAAGGAAGGTTGTTACATCCCATTAGTACATGAAACTTTTGCTGAATAATTATTGAAAATAAAAAAAGAAACATCTTGAGCTACAGCAAACAAAATTTTTTTATTTAATAAAAACTTGATGGCAGATTCGTCCCAGAGTCTGTTGCTATCTAGGTAACTAATGCCACAGGTCCATCAGTATGCTTCTTCATATTTTTATCTTTATTTTCTTTCATCTTGATGGTGTCCACGTCAGGTTACGGCTGAATAATCTGATATAAAAATAAAATGTAAAATTAGGATTCCAGGATCATCTAATGAAAATTCAAGCTGGGAACAGACCGTGTAGAAAAAATAACATGTTTCATATCAAACTTTTATCCTGTCTATGATGATGACAAAGTGGGCCAAGCTGATGATTCTTTTCTTCATATTCTTTGGTCCACTTGATCGAAATTAAGACTCTGCTCTTTATTTACCCGGTACCATGGTGACTCGTGATGTTGGAGCTCCACTGATGATGGCTTTCTTTCTCTGCTCACACAAACTCTAACTCAGCGTGAACATTCTCAGAGTTAACTGAACTAACTCTGGAACCAAAAACTCTGAGTTGCTGATCTCAGAGTTAACCAACTCAGAGTTTATGATTAGAACTCAGAGTTTGCTGAACATGCTTCCTGGAATAGAGCCCACGAGCAGTACAGCACAAAAGGCACAGCCTATTTGTTTAAGTTGCACACAAACCTATTTGTAAGACATGAAATGAGATCTGCTAATAATGAATGCAATCTCAATTTGAAAAATCACAAACCGGAGTTGTGTTTGTTGCTTGCAGCTGTTTGTAGAAGTCTCCAAAGCACAAAAATGGTTTTCCATTGCTGTTGCTGCAGATTAGCTAGACATAAGTATGCTGGTGACTCATCAACAAGCCATGGATGGTCATGAGCCAGCTAGCATAGCTCAAGTTTTCATAAACATTTTTATTACAGTTTTCCCAATGCAAATCTTTGGATGTGAAAAATGATATTAAATCATATGATCAAATGATTGATTTGGTTTATGTGTGAAATTAATTTAAAAAAAACCCCACACATTTATGAACTAATCAACGCACACACACACACACACACACACACACACACACACACACACACACACACACACACACACACACACACACACACACACACACACAAAGACAAATCCATTCATACATATCTTCCCTACCCTGGCTTTGGAGGTGAAAGGACTTTTGGCTATCTGTATATATACACTTATCTTGCATGCAAAAAATGAAGCAAAAAATGGATTGAATAAAACATACTGTAATAATGGAAGAAATAAGGTAAAATGCGGCATCAGACCAGATCTCTTATATCTTCTTTCTTTCCCCGATTACTCCCAGGCACCAAAGATGCTTAACAGGCATGAAAAAAAGGTAAATGAATGAGACAGACCAGAGGTAAGCAAGTTTAGAAGTGGCAGATGTGACAGTCTGAGGATAAAAGATAAAGAAATTTAGGGGGTGACTCTGGACTGAGGAGGTGGGAAATAAGTCTTGAAAGGGTTAAGGGAGGTAATTGGCACAGGATGCAGGTGCAGCTGTTTTCTCAACTTCTCAACTTGAAAGCGCAGACACATCTGCACACACACAAGCACACATACTTGACTACAGTCTTGTAAAAGCCAAAGCCAACCCATGCCAATTAGCTGGTGGTGAAGGTCAGTGAAGGTCAGCGTTTGTTCGAGAGAGATAAGTTTCCCATTAATGGGTGAGTACCTCTACTTCAGTGCATAGGGGCTGAGTCACTTTAGTCACACACACATACACACTCACACAAAGGACACAAACGCACATACACAGAGTGGATTTACTGTGGGCGTTCATCCTAAAATAAACCTTCCTGTTATCAACCAATGCATTGTTTTTCTTTTTCTTTACAATCCCATGCCACCTAAAAAATATTTGGTACAGTAATTCAGACCATAGTTTAATTTTAAATGATAAAAATGTTAACCTGTGTGTTGTTTAATTTATCTCTTACAGCTGGTATTTCTGGTTTTTAGTTCACATTTTTATCTGACAGTATGTGCACTTTTATTCTAAACTGTGATACTATATATGCACTTTAATTTGAAATACAACAACAACATTCTCACTTAGGTCTGCATCTGTGTTTGGCTACCTTGGTTTGTAAGTTATGTTTACACACTTATATTGTATTATTGATAATGACTGTTTTCAGCACCTGTGTGAAGTGAGGGTACGTACTGTATAACTTGCCTGGCAGCTCCATCTTCAACATCCTTCACCCAATATATCCACCACCCCTCCTGTGCACATGTCCAAACTATCTCAGCCTTGTCTCTCTAACTTTGTCTCCAAACTGCTCGACCTGAACTGTCCCTCTGATGTATTCATTTCTAATCCTGTCCATGCTGGTCACTCCGAGTGAGAATCGTAACATCTTCAACTCTGCCACCTCCAGCGCAGCCTCCAGTGTTTTTGTCAGTGCCACCGTCTCCAAACCGTACATCATGACAGGTCTCACTTCCATCTTGTAACTATGACTATAACCTTTATTTATAAGCCTGTCTTTCATTTTACCATGATTCATGGTGACAGTGAAGGTGTTGCATGTATTTTGTTGGACAGCCATCTCTAAAGCAAATTGCCCTGTGGTGAAAGTACTCGATCCTGGACTATTCTACTGAAAACCTCTAACCTGGCGTCACAACCTTTATTGTAATTTCCATGAAAAATAACCACTTTCCAATCTTCTGGGTGCCCAGTTCATGGTATTTGTAGGAGAGGAGAAATTGTATGAAATGTTCAAATACTTGCTCTATAGAAAGTATAAATGTCACAGACATTTCACAGAGTAGAATTTCAACAATTTTCCACATCAAATTCACACCTGCACAAAGGGCCACACAAACATACACAAGCACATTTCTCTGCTCACAAGCCTCCCATTTCTTCACTCCTACGCAAACTTCCTCTTTGTTTTAAGAACATATTTCCCACCAAATCACATTTCCCACCATTCTTGCTGCTCCCTTCCTTCTCACCGTATCTGCCTCCATCGCTTTCTTCCGCCCTCTGATTTACCGCAGATTTGCATCAGCTGGTCAGTGAGGAGTGTGAAGAAAGGAGGTGAAGGTGTGAATCAATAGTCTCTGTACCCTGCCTTGTGGCAAAGCTAGAAATCAATGGCAATGGGAAATTAAGCTGTAGTCTTTGAATAAATTGAAGACACTGGCGTGCACAACAAAACAGCTTGCTGCAAAATAAGTAAACCTGGTCACATTAACATGTAAAGGATGTTTGTTAGGCTGTGCTTTGGAAATACTTAAAGCCCCAAGAACCCTATTTGCTTCTGAGTTCTGGCTAAGGAGAGATTAAAAGGCCTTTGTAATGATGGTGTCCTGGAATAAAATGATAACCAGTGCATTCAGTCTCCAAAGAGGGGAAAGAATCAAATGTAGCTTATGGGAATATGAGGCCATATTTGACAATACAGGTACTTTATATTCCAGCAAATAGAGGGGGGGTATTGGATAGAAGAAGCTTAATAAAGCTGACAGCATTGTATTGGGACTGAGCTGTTTCTCAACTATTTTTCTTGCAATTCAGAGTGCCTTTATAAATAATAGAAATAACTCCCTTTGACTTTCATAATAATATGATGAAGGTGTGAGGTGCTTGATATCTATTCAAGAGCAAAACACATTAATGAAAACAAGAGAGGAACTCTTATTCAGCAAATACTGGAATGCTATTTATGAAAAACAAAGATATGGATCAGACATTTGTTTAGCCCAGAAAAGGACACACTGATGTGATTTCAGATTGGGAAGAAAAGTGGATTTTGCATTTTACTAAAGCAATCATCAAAAAGACACTGAGCAGTAGTGATTCTGCGCGGTCTTTTCCTTTACTAATTAAAAGACAACTATAACCATACTGCAAAGCATGATTAACAGGACCTTACCCATCCTCTAAAAGTCTACACCGTAATCAATAATTCATTTAAAGCCTGGCAGTTTATTCAAATCAGTCAGCTTGGAAAAACAACATAAACAAAACAGTAGAAGCAGAGAGACAGAGGAAGAAGGAAGGAGAGATAAGGGGATAGAAAGACCAGAATAAGAAGAAGGAGAGGGAGAAGCAAATGATGACACAGAAAGGAGGAGAGAAAGTGAAAGTGAAAGAGAGGGGCTGACAGCACGGTGAGTGAGACAGAAAAAGTTCGAGAGAGGTAAGCTCTGTTATTTCTCTGAGGACCTGTGTGAAGTAGCTCATACTAAGGCCTCTGGCACCACATCACTCCAACCAGCCTAATTGCAGTCCAACGGGAGTGGAAAAGCCTTGTATGGACCCATAGGATTTCTGCATAAAAACAGCACCAGAAACCAGCAACCTTGTGTTGCGTAACCAAGTCAAACTTCTGTGTTTTCCATGATTTTCAGCTTTCTTCTGCCCCGCATTTTTCAAAAGCGATATTGGCATTATTTATACCAGATGGCTGAGGTTATTACAGAATATAATCAACATAGTTTAAGCAGTAACTGCATCCACTGACAGCAGATCTTTGGAAGGACATTAGGGCCCAGGCAGTGGTCTTGTGGAGGTTATAGGCACAGAAGAGGTTTCTGGACTCTTACAGTTTCTGCTGAATTCATCAGTTATGAAAGTTTCTGAAAGTTTCCTACAAATACAAATCAAAATCTTGTGCCGTATGTTAAAAAATTGTGAGCTCCATAAATCATCGTTTTACATATCATCACAGATTGCCAGACTTACCAGACAAATTGATGTCAAACTGTCAAATAGCAGATAGCTGTAACACTGCAACTCTTTAGAATTTCATGGCAACATGAGCCACAACTTCTATCAAAGTAAAAACAACAACAAAAAATAAAATCAGATTTTTTTTTTTCCCTTGTAGCTTTTGCTGGAAGGAACAGCAAGGCCATTTTCTAAACAGCGATGCTAATAATTGGGAAATCCTTCCTGCTGACAGCTTTGGCATGCCAGAGGGACCAAAGGTTGCCATCTGGAGGAAAAAGGTGGGGTCAGTTTTGAGACTGGAGGGTAAGAGTGGAAGGCAACATGGGGCAGAATGGCAAAGATATCACTCAGCTTATTCAATATTCATTACTGCCACATGCAGACATCTGTGACCTGGGGGCTAATGGTAGGTAGCCAAGGTCTGTGGGCGTACGCATGCATGTGCTGTAGGATTCATGTGGTCTGATGGAAAGACTGGGGCTGCGTGTCAGGATGAGGTGTCTGAGAGGGGGAGTTGAGGCGTTATATATATATGCTCACGGATTTGATCACATTTGCACAAAATGATGAGCCAATGCAGTTTTATCACCACAGAACTGATTTGGGTTGCCTAATAATAGAGACATTAGCGTGTTTACCAGCTGGAATTTTGAGTAGATATTACATTTTAAAACATTTAAGTCATCTTATATCTAAAAGTCATGCAGCACAAGAGCTGCCTCTCATCTCGTCTGAGCTTATTAAATTATTTTTTTGGGGGGGGCTCTTTCCCCTTTATCGAGACAGGACAGTGGAGAGGAGATGGGAAAGCCAGGAGCGAGAGAGTAGAGGGAAGGCGTGTAGTAAATAGCCTTGGGGCAGACTCGAACCCAGGCCTCTGCAATAGCCTTAAGAATAGATTGTACTGACTGCCTGGTGTTTGTAGTATATATGTTTGTGGGTCAGCTGGAGCCATCAACACAGCACGAATTCTGTTTTATTGATCCAACTGAAACTTTCTGCCACTTCTTCCTCTCAGTGTCTCATTATATTTCTGTATCGTCAGCAAGGAAGTGAATTATTCATTTAAAACGGGCAAACTTAAAACATGGACCAGCTGCTAAGCATATTTCACCCAGTATAGGTGCCATACATTATATACAGTGTTAAAGCATTGACACATAATAAATATCATTGTTAATTAATGTCAAATACAGTTTGTCAGCTAATGTATGTTTTCTATTATTAAATATTGTTCTTTTAACATGGAATATATATGCTGTAGATGATCAATGATGTCTCCTCTGTTTAGCTGAGTTTTGTTATGCTTTTATTTTAAGTGGTCAAAAGTTATTTTGCTAAGTGCGAAAGAACAAAAAAAGATTAAAGAAATACTTGCATTAAAAAAAACAAACATATTTTTAAATGTCTTGTTTGTGGTCATGGAGCCCCAGCAGCTCTCAGGCAGGGTTTGCAGTAATGTAATGCGGTCTGTTTCCAGCAGCAAGACGAAAACTGTATTATTAGCTTATTACAGCAATGCCTTTTAATAGATGCAAGTCAGTGTGGAAGAAAGAGAACTGTTCACATGGAGTGTGACCTGCATATCATTGGGTGGCTGAAAGAATGTAAACTTCACACAGAAAGAATACAGCTGGTGGGGCCGGGAGGCCAGGACCATATGACATTGGATGGTTTGGATAAACACTGCTCTGCTTCTTCATTCATTCAACTTTTTCCCCCATCTCATACTCTCTTCTCTGAGCACTCATCTGGTATTTTCCTGGCCACTCGCTCCCTCATTTGTGCATTTCAGTCTGTTTTTTTTTTGTTTTTTTTACACCTTTTGCTGAAAGATTTTACAATACTTTTTTTTCTAGGCTTTGCCAGGTTTCAATAATCACATTGTCCTTTTGTGAAGCAGTATTTCCACAAGGCTCACTATGTATATCAGTGTCTCGACCTTTTAAATCATGCTCTATGGCCATGTGGATGTAGCGTTTGTCCTTCTGACAGGTGTGACCCCAACACTGCTTCCTCCTACAAAGCCTAGAAAATATTCCTCATAATGCCTCTGATTTTATTCCTGTTCTTGAACAGTAATTCTTCAAATTAACATCCGTTTTTAGCATCCTGTTGTTCATCATTTTACTCAGTAAGATCTGTAATTTGGGGTCGTATTTGACCAGTTTTATTTATTTATTTTCGCACTAAACAGGAAATCATCGCTCTGTTTCCCAGAGACAGGTTCAGATTCAAAGGCTGAAATTGTTACCAGACGAGTTTTTGTGAATGGATCATTTCAAGTTTATTTCATTTCTAAAATGTATTTTCATGTCATTGTTTTTTAATGTTGTTGTCTTTTAAATGTTGTGTTTTTAATATTTTAACAGAGACGAAACAGAGATAAGGTGATATTTACTAAGCTACACGTGGAATGAGATAGAGGCTGTTTTCAAAGGAAAAACAAAAAAGCACCACTAACCTTGATGTCGAAGTATATAATTATTTCAGACGAACGCATTCATCATCTCATCTCACAGTGGGGCAGGAAATTAACAAAATGAACAGCGAGCAGTACTATTAGATACTAATGCATAAAAGTATTGCTCGTCTACTGAACAAGACTGTATGAGTAAAATCAGTGCAAACTGAGAAGCACAAAACAGTAATGAAGTCCTATTACAGATAATCAGTGTTCTTAACCCATATGAACACATATACATATAGACAAAAACTGTGTGCGTGCATGCGTGCGTGCGTGTGTGTGTGTGTGTGTGTGTGTGTGCGTGTGCGTGCATTTATATCGTTAGCGGGTGCACATAAATGTCTTTTTCTGCAAATTATGGGGGAGGAAGTTAATGCAGTTAGAAACTAATTAGTATGAATAAAGGATAGGTTGGAGGCCCTCAGGGTACCACACAGTGTCAGGCTTTCCTTGAGAGTGAACCCCCCCACCCCCTCCTCTCAATAATAATTCTGTTTAGTCAAAACTGAATTATTATTGGAGAGCCAAACTCAGCACAAGGGATCTAACCGAAACTTACTGCGATAGCTCCTTTTAGTCAATGGGTAAAACTAAATAGTAAAGTACATGATTTGAATGCCTTAATCTTTTAAATGAACCAATCGCTAAATGAACAATTTAAAGTGCTTAGACTTTAATCACATAATCATATAAGCTTAGAGTGAAAATCTTTTCTTAAATAATGAAAACGAAATGTTTTGTTAAGCCCCCCCCCCGCAATCCCTCCCCCAAAATGGCAATCATTCCTCTTTTGTTTTCACATCAACATCTTTGGCAAAAACTGTATTAGCAGCTTTACCATGAAACTAATCTTTGGATATGACATGATAGGAAACCATTTAAGAGTACTTTGCAGTTTGCTGTCATTGCAGGTGGACAGATGCTTTACTCAGTTCCTAAAGCAGCCCTGCTGAAATGCCAGAACAGTCTGTGAGGGCTTTCATAGCAACATAGATGTAATTACTTACTTACTAAGATAAGTCACAGGGCATTTAGGTATTTTATCTTTGGGAGTATTAAGTGTTGTTATTGACAGCATAAATGGCTGAACGGCAAAGTTAATCCACTGACCATTAAATCCTTTAAATGTCCATTCCAGGGCATTAATGATTTTTTTTTTTAATCTTATGACTGAAAAAAAGAAATAGTTTTCCAAGTTCCAGTTAAGTTTTTGATTTTGTGTTAAATTAAGAAGGGTTTAAAATCTCTCTGTCATGTGGGCTCTTTCATCCAAAGGATCTGATCGAGTCTCACTAGCCTCTCATCTTTGCTTTAATACTGAGCAGGCCTCACAGTTTAACTTTCACAACTCTACAGACGCCAGTCATGTTCACATAAAAGAGGGCAGAAGCCAGCACTGTATTCCCTGTCAAAATTAACTTTTTTTGTGTGTGTGTGTCAATATCAATAAACATTCTTCAGCTGTTAAATGTAGTAGGTAATTTAAAGTCCATTATTTAAAGTAATGCTATTGCTAATTAATCACTGACACGATTAATTCAAACAGGAACCAAGTGCTGGTTTACTGCTGATGATGTAAAGTGTGACTTCATGCTCACAGAAAGTGGTTCATTTTTCACAAGTCAGTGTGAAGAATATGAAATCACTTTTGAAAAGATTCTTCTCTGTGGCTCTAAATGGGTTGTGTTGAGAGGGTTAGTTTGATGCAGCACTCATGAGGAATGATAACTGGTTGGTTTAGGCATGAGGAGTAGATCTGAGGCCATATGTCTCAGACATATAAACAGCTTCCACATGTCTATAGACACAGCTGGATTTGCAAAAGAGGGAAGCTGTACAAAATGAAGTCCATTACAGTGCTCAGAACTCCAGTCTATTCAGAAGTGTAGCCTTTTCTGCTGGTCACAGGAGCACATGTGCTACACTTTAAATATAATAGATTAAGAGAAAAAATTCTGGACATCACTAATTTCTAAACCCTGGTTATAGCCATGCCCATGCTCAGTGTGTTATCGGTGCCTTATTGTTCATATTGTGTGTCAGCAGGAAGCTACAACTTGCCAATAGCACCCTTGACTCTCAGTCTGTCTCTCTCTCTTTCGGTCATACAATGTGGATATATATGCCCAATCAGCCACATCGTTAAAACCACCTGCCTAATATTGTGATAAACATAATAAACAGATCTGCCTCATCAGCGTATGGACTAGTGTAAGGACATTAGAGGTGATCTACAGATCGGCACTGTTCCAGTATGCTTGATCGAATTGGAATCCGTGGAGTTTAATGGTCGGAATAACATCACTCTCAGTGGTTTTGATGTTGTGGAATGGGTGCTATACAGTATTAGCTGTACAAAAATGTACTTTGCAGAGTACATGATGCATTGTCCCTATGCAAGCTCTTTCTTTTTACTTGTAAAACTCCACTGAAAATGTAGTGGACGTTTGCTATGATATGTTAACCTACTGAGATTCGTGATGAATTTTTAAGCACACATTGTAAGGTAATGCTTTATTTTGTGAAAGAGAGATTGCCCATAATATATTATTGCATTAAGAAATTGCCAAAAAAAAACCCCAAAACAAAAATTAAAAGAAAACTGGAATAAAAAAAAAGACCTGAAGTTTTCCACAGAGCTCTAAATCTTAGTGTGTGATAAATAATACTCAGGGTTATTTAGGAGCTAGCAACTCAGGAGATAGTGAAGAGAAAACGTGTACAATATACTGCGATATACGTATAAGATAAATGATCAAATGATCAAACACACACATTTTATATATATATATATATATATATATGTGTGTGTGTGTGTGTGTGTGTGTGTGTAAAATCATCTTGTAAAAGTGTCACAGTCTGTTACCTAAGTTGCACTGAAGAGACGTGTAGCAACTTGTTAGTATCAAAGTCACTCTCCTCTGGTAATTGAGTGCTTGTTTTATAACTAGCTTTATCCTTGCTCTGAAGTTGCACAATATCTAGAACAAACTAACACTTCATTATTTGCCAGCAGTAATACAAGCCGGCATATAAAGTCAGACATATAAATGCTAATTACAGATATATATCACCAAGGGGGTCATGCTAACGGACTGGGAGTAAGTTTTATGATCCTAATTACAGCATTGTAGCTCTAGGAGGGTAATGTTCCCTAGCGCAGGGAAGCAACAGCAGATGTGTGGTGTTTCTCCATCATACCTCATGTCTTATAAGACAATCTGCCCAATGGATGTAATTTATCTGTAGCATGGGGAAAAAAACTCTTTTCCCCCTCTGACATTCACAGCCACCACACTCATACAGAACATGCACAGCAATGTGTGAGCACTCTGGCGCCTGTTTACAATTCCCAGCTCTGACATTTTGTTTCCGCTGTTTTACATTTTCTGGAGATAATTCTTATTCTGTTTCCCTCCACCCCAGTGGGGACACCACAAGGTGACAGCATCCATCACCTATCAACCATCACATATCATCCGCCAACTGTCTCAGAACAAAGACTCTTAAAAAAAAAGTCACACTCATTTCCAAGAATTGGCCGTGAAAGAGCGTGTGTGTGTGTGTGTGTGTGTGTGTGTGTGTGTGTGCGCGTGCATGTGCAGGAATACTTTCAAGGTATTTGGCCTTTCACACCTATCAGTGTGTGTTTTATTTACCATATACCCTTCTTAATGCATGAAATGTGACACACACTTGGTCCCTACTGTCCTTGTCACATATCTGTCAATTGTGTAATTGTTTGACCTACACATCTGCTTACTTACTTTGCTCTTTTGCTTCATTAGCATGATCAATACAGGTGCATAATGGCTCTTTGCATTACAGGATGACTCAAAGTATAAAGTCCAAGTATGTGTGGTCAAAGAGTTCTCAAGGAAAAGTGACCAATTATCAGTGCTTAAAATTTTACAGGGCTTCTCTTATGATCATTCTCATGTCAAAAAAGAAAAAAAAAAGAGACAATTTTTAAGTCTTTTTCAGCCTGACAGGAAAATAAACAGGACAACTAGGCAGCCTTGGCTTAGAGAGTGCTTCCTCTGAGAGAATTATTGTGTTTTGTCTGTCTTAGGCGAGCAGCCCAGTTGAGACAAGCCCCCCTCCCGACTGCCTTCACCCCCACCCCCGACAGGAGGACTGTAGCAGAAAAGACAAATTCCTACCCCTAGACAAAAGCAGATAAATAACTGGATACTGCTTT